>NC_060891.1:23426878-23504378 GCF_014805685.1 Silurus meridionalis | reverse complement strand
TTTATGTTTTGGTCGTCCACAATGAGATGATGTTTTTGTCTAATAAGAATTGAGCTTTGTTTCAAAAATGGTCATCCAAGTGGAACTGGCTGGTACAGTTTAACTGGCATTTTGGTGTTGTTTTAGCAGACTGAGTAAACGAACATATTCAAAAAACAATAACGTGTTTTGAATCATGAAATGCAGTTATTTTAAAGATTATTGTCATTTAATAAAATTCAACTTGTAAGTGGTGGAATGTATGCAATTAAATTGTTTGAATAGATAGATAGATAGATAGATAGATAGATAGATAGATAGATAGATAGATAGATAGATAGATAGATAGATAGATAGATAGATAGATAGATAGATAGATAGATAGATGGATAGATACTAAATGTACTAAAATACTAAAAATGTAAAGGTAAGTTAAAGAAAAGAGTCTGTGTCTGTGCAAAGACTCAGTGTTTTAGCGAGTCCTGTGTGACTCAAAGTGTTTTGGAAATTGTGCAAACCGGAGTGTTAATGTGCATTGTATACATTGTGTAGTGCAGTTCAGAATGGCTGAGGAAATTCAGAACAGTGTGGAAAGTGGTTAGTCAGTTGTTATTCCGGATGTCTTTGCATTGGAGGAGGCAAAACACAGCTTGCCAGTGATCCATTGGTCGAAGCTCCACAAACATGATAATCGTGCTTCGCTTAATAAATATTTAGCTAATTTTAAGTGGTGTGCTTATGCAGATCTTGATTAATTTGCTTTTCTATTCAGGACACAATGATGATCTTGTCTTGCCAGTATTGGCTTAGATAAAAAACAAGTGTAGCAGTCAGTGCACTACAAATTAATCAGAAGAACATGGTCCAGATTGTTCTTTTTATCCACCTTCACTCTAGAAATCATATACAAGCTATAGACAGGGTTAATGGAGTAATTGATAGTTTTGGCTTTCATTTTTAAAAGAAAAGAGTTCATTCAGGGTTTAACAGCATAGTTAAGCTTTCTTTGCATCCTCAAAGTGGTTCCAAGTAGACACTGGTAATAAGTGTCAATCCAACTGTCAGATCTCTGTCAGGTAGACACTTCAGTTCCCAGAAACCACTGCATACCTCAAATATAGATGCCACAGACTCCAAATCCTATCACACTTTCACTTTTCTGCTCTTAATCTCCCTACTAATGACTAAGCACACATGTATAGACACTCATACACCAGAAAAAACAAAACTCTCAATCACAAATATGGTGTAAAGCATTACACTCACTGTAACTTTGTTCGCTTGATGTTTCCCAAGCCTTCTATAGTTGTTTCTAAACATGTTTTGCGTTAGTGTAGACGGTTATTCGCCAATCAACTGAACTCTGCATGTTGTTTAACCTTTTTATAAATGCTGTTCAACTGCATTTGTATTTGCCTGCACTTGTATTCTAAGACACCAATACCTCAGGCAACCACTATGATGAATGCTTGTTTGTAAATGTCTGTAATCTACCAAAGAAATTTAATTTCATCTGCGGAATTAGTTTTTTACTCATCTTTCCAGTTCATTGCAGACATACACAAACTCTTAGAGCTTGAAAGAAAACACAAATTTCTCAACCTATTGTTTTTCCATTTAATTGTTGTTTATCTCCAAAACCCACACCTAGTCTAAATATATATGTCCTTATGAGCCCTTCCAAACTGGACAATTATCTTCAGTAGATGCTTATCTCTGCCAAAAACACAGTATTATTGAAATTCACTCGCTGTATCTCGCCATGGTTTTTTTTAATTCAGAAGTTCTATTGTTGTTGTTCTTGATTAAGAATACACACTAATTCTGAGTTGTGGAAAAATAACTTTCCATACCAATAATACATATGTAGTGTGTGTCATGAGGAAAAGGTCCCTTTTTACTTTTATATATTACAAAGTTTCCTTTGCACAATTTATTTACTACTTATGTTACTACTATGTCTCATTGTTCTGCATAAAAATAAGCTGGTTTCTAAGAAACCAAACTTTTCTGTACAGAATATGACTTTAACACAGTTTAAAAAACGATTTTTTGCTGACAGCTCTAAGATCCTATCTAGGTCTTGGCCTCCTGAGTCATTAATGGCTTTCCTTCAGGTATGGCAGAATTCAGAGCCAAACTGCAAAAAAAGTCACATCTTGTGTCAGGTGATCTGCTAGCATATGCACGTTTCTCAATGTTCTGATCATAACCATCTGTTTGATAGATAGATAGATAGATAGATAGATAGATAGATAGATAGATAGATAGATAGATAGTTAGATAGTTAGATAGATAGCAACCATATATACATCATATGGACAAAGTATTGACTTTTCTAGGCATATCCACCCCCAGACTGTAACCACATAATTGAAACCATACAATTTTACAGGAGGTTTTTGGATACAGCAGCATTCAATTTTCCCTCACCCTTCAACTATGAGACCCAAACCTGTGCATTATAACGCACCTGTGCACAAAGCCAGCTCCATGATATGCTTTACATGGGTTGGAGTGGAAGATCACCTTTGGAATGAATTGGGATGAAGTCCTTTGGGATGAATTGTAGCCTGACTGCTTCTCCTCCATCAGTACCTGACATCACTAACAGCATTGTGGCTGAAAGCACAAATCTCCACAACCACACTCCAAATGTAGTGGAGGATCTTCCTAGAAAAATGGAGGATATTATAATAGGAAAGAGTGACTAAATGTGAAATGATGCGTTTAAAATACACAATCTACTCTATTTGATTTTGTTTGCCTATTTTTAGAATTATCTGCTTTATTTAATAAAACCCGGACAGCAGCTGCCTATGGTTCTCTACTTTTGGCCAAACAAACACATGGGCTTGTTTTTCTTTTTGGTTCATCTCATGTTTGGGATATGGGTTCATCAAGGTTGGGTTGTGGCTGTGCTGTGATGATGAAGGTGGTGAATGAGTGCTAGTGCTCAGCCACCACGTATTTGCTTTCTGAATTCTTCTGGCTTTAAGCATAACCCATGGTTATGCAGTAACCAGCAGGACATTGTGTTATTTTTGTGGCACAATATTTTTGTCTCTTGTTGTCATTTGGTAACAAGCCAGCTTTTATATTTACTTACAAAGACAGCATTTTTTCTCCAGGAGCAATGTACAAACAGTCTTTTGGCCTTCTAGATTTTTTTTTTGTTTGCTGTGGATTGCTGTTTATGTGAGATAGGTCAATCTAAGTCCATCTATGTGGTCTGTGTTTGTGTGTGTGTTTGTATGGTGACTCTTTTTGATACAATAGCACGTGTGTCACATTTATAGGCACTCATCCTCATCGTACCCATCCTGACTGCCAAAGAATTGCTTTCTCCTTCTTTGTGTTTAGGTACAGAAGCTAGGCATGTTATTATGTTCCTCCATCCTTTCCTTTTCGCACAATCACAGCCATGTCCTATTTTTACATGTCTTTAAGCTGTGTGTGAACGAAGGAGATTTTACTTTCTACACATTAACGTTTGGCGAAGGGGGTGGAATCAAGGCATTATGTTCTTCTTTGTGTCAGTCAATGCTTCCTCATTTGCCCCCTGTTGCTGGATAGAGTAGTCCACAAAAAAAATAACTCACACAACCTGGAAAAGGGGGGACAGAGGTATGAAATAAAAAAGAAAAAAATGAAAAGGAGGCCTCAGGAACCCGATCACGGGTATGTGTCGGGGGTCCGGACCTTTGGGTATTAAAGGATGGATTATTAAGGCCAGACTGAAGAGCGGCGTGTGAGTTGCACAGTAGAAGAGATGGAAGAAGAGATTTAAAGGCAGGAGGTATGAATGAGGTGGTTAAGGTCAACCAGGAGTGAGTGACTGAAAAAAAAAAAAAAAACACGACAGAGAGAAAGAGCGAGGTAGAAGTCTGAACCCATTCCTTAGTAGGACAAATGAGGGAGACAAAGGCAAACTGAATGGATGATATCAATTGTGTATAAGGGTCTCTCTCTCTCTCTCTCTCTCTTTTTCTTTCTCTCTTTCGCTTAACAAACCTAAACCACAATGCTGTTTATTCATGGTTTGTATGTATGTGTACAGCTTTGAGCTGCACTCTGCACCATTTGTGATTTCGTTGTTGTGATGTTGCGCTGTGTTTATTCTGATATCTTGAATAACAATACAGGAATAAGTTCTCTAACCAAATCATTTAGTGTTTAGCACTTTATCACATTGACTTTTTCAAGGAAGAAGAATTCGTTTTCTGCTATGTCTTCCAAACAAAACGTTCCTCATAACAACCCACATTATTCTTAATTTTGTCTTATTAACTATAAGGGAGAGGGAAGCAGAGAGGATAATGACTTTATCGCCCATTTTAAAGCAAGCAACTACAACTGACGTCTTTCACAGACGTTCCATAACAATAAATGTAACCATAAACAGCTCAAAAGCACTACATGCAGTCCTCTCATGAATTAAAACAGCAACATGTTGGCAAATCAGATGTTACAAGATGTTGTTGTTAGTTCTGCTTTGCATCAGGCCACCTCACATTGTCGCCTCAAAAATGTCCTTGTTTTTTGCTCACTACCCATAATGCATTTCAAATCAGCACGGCAGAACAGATTGGCCTTCTCTCTCAACGCTTCCTCTTTCTGCGCTCGCTCCGGAGATCCTACCACACTTTGACCTCCGACCTCTACGCAGATAAGCCTTCATTTCTTTCATTCCGTCACTCTTTCGCTTCCTCGGGCCTCCTCTGATGCCGTCTGAGACACAGGACGTCTTCAAAGTCACGCGATGAAAGACTGAACCGTGTCCTTTTGAAGGGAAACACAATTAAAACGACTGCTGTTGGACCACACACACACACACACACACACACACACACACACACACACACACACACACACACACATGCACAACACAACTGCTGCAGCTTATTCCTATAAGCCCAAGGCACTAAAATGATTCATCAATGTTCTCTCCAATAACCTTTGCAATTATATTTTCTTTTTTTTGTGAACCTTTGTACATTTCCAGCTGCTATGTGCGTCACTTGGTAAAGCCGCACATTAGTGCACATAATGGAACGCATCAAAACAACAAAGACGAGTAAATTATCAGTGTTGTAGAGTGAGTCATATGTCCTCGTTACTCATCGCACAAAACTCCAGCGGCCCTCAAGCATGTGCAAGCTTGTGTCTGAGGGTAAACCTTGCTCTGTGTTATTTTTTTTTCATGGCCCGAAGGTGTAAAATTTAAAATTGCTGTAACCCTAAACAAAGGTCAAACACGTGGAAATCACACAAGACTGTAAACAGGGCTGTGCAGCTAAAGTTTGGGTTCAAAAGGCTACATGCACTATTTATTTATTTCTGTTCACTTATCATAATTTTTATTACAAAAAAAATTGCATGAACGATCTTTTTAAAATTCATAAATGACCAATATAGTGCCTGTCAAAAGTTTGGAAACACCTAGTCTTTAAACGTTTTTAAGAAACGCATGCATGTTCCTTTTGTTTATACGCAGCAAACTAGATAATTAATTTTTATGAATTTTAAAGATGGCAAAAGTGTGCACATTCTTCACTCAAGTAGAAGCACATATACACATGTTTTAAAAGACTCAGGTCGAAGTTGAAGTACTGATTATACTTTTTTACTTAAGTTAAAGTAAAAAAGTAGCTGGACCTCACATCATATTAATATATTAAAACCAAACAAATAAAAAATTGTGTTACCTGATGAATGTATCCAGCATGAACAATCACCATATAAAACACAAACAGAGAAAAGATGATGATGACAAAACGCTTTGGAAAAGCGCCTGAGTGTTCACGTTCTGAAATAATGTAATCAGTGAAAAATTAGACGCTGGGCGAGGTGACGTCACAACCAGGAGTATAAAACGCATATCGAGTCAAGACAGTGGCAGCTTCTGTCTGTTTCACGAAGCGCTCTGTGTGTATGTGTTGAATTGTCTGTCAATTGTTTCTCAGAAAAAGGAAAAAATGTTAAATATATTTTCCTGGGAGCGAACCGGCACTCTCTGAGGAGAGAACTCTCGCTCCTAGCAGTTCTGCCCGCTCTCGCTGAGGCGGAGCGGCGTGACAGTGCCTGGGGTTCGCAAATGGACCTCGCAGAGGGTTTCGAGACAGGCTTGTCCCTTTTCTCCAACCTCACCCGCTTGGTCCAGCATTCGCTCACAGGCTCGTAAGTCTGTGGCTGCCCTGGTGTCCACAGAAAGGCACCTGTGGCTCACTCTGTCAGAGATGTCTGATAGAGACAGGGACGTACTGCTGGATGCCCCGCTAACCCCTTCTGGCCTCTTCGGCGACTCCCTAAGCTAATAATGGTGGTTGAAAGGTTTCAGGAAAATAGGAAACAGGCGGTGGCGTTCCAGCGATACCTCCAACACTGCTCACATGGGGCTGCTCTGGGCAGGCGCAGCGCAAACGCAACCCTCCACTTCCCACCGGGAGGTGCAGAAATGCTCTCCCCCTGTGGGGGATCCTGCGTGGTGCAGATCTGAGGACTGTCAACTTCAACAGGAAGTTTGCACTTTCTGGCAGCTTGAAAAGCTTTTTTAGATGTCTCTTAGTGGGTCCTGCACACTGTAGAGCGAGGCTACTCGATTTAGTTTGGGTCTCCTCTGCCCCGTTTTCGCGGGGTTCCCATCCAGCAGGCTCTGGTCATGGAACAGAAGTAATCACTCTCCTTGGGAAGGAGGCCATCGAGGTGGTCCCTTTATCAGAACGAGAGTCTGGGTTATACCGCCGGTACTTCATAGTTCCCAAAACCGAAGAGGGTTGCATCCTATCTTTGTCACCTGAACCGCTCTCTCATGAGACTCAGGTTCAAGATGCTGACCCTCAAGCAGGCTGTGCTTCAAATCAGATCCAAGGACTGGTTTGTCACGGTAGATCTAAGGATGCGTACTTTCATGTATCCATCCTACCTTCTAACAGGTAGTTCCCTAAACTTACCAATACCGGGTTCTTCTGTTTGGCCTTGCCCTTTCACCCTGTACCTTCACAAAACTACAACAATGATTGGTTGATCCTAGCTCAATCAGAGCAGTTGGCAGTGCTTATTGCACTGAAGCATTTCCTCTCAGACCCCAGAGGTCACCATGTGTTGGTCCGTATGGACAATACTGCAGTGGTCTCCTACATCAACCATCAAGCAGGTCTGTGTACATGCCCCCTGTGCAGGCTGGTGCACCAGATCCTTCTTTGGGCCCAGGGAAAACCCCTCTCTTTGAAAGCAGTTTACATCCCGGGCCGGTTGAATGAGGCAGCAGACACCCTTTCGAGGCAGGGGTTGAGACCTGAGGGGGCACAGCTCCAAGGTTCTGGTCTCTCCACTGAGGTAATAGAAACCATTCTCCACTCCAGAGCTCCCTCCACGAGAAGGTTGTATGCTGCCAGGTGGCATCTGTTCTGCTCGTGGTGTGAGCTGGATCCAGTCCACTGCCCAGTTGGTTCAGTGCTGAATTTCCTCCAGGGTCAGTTCACCAAGGGGTTTCCTCCGTCCACCCTAAAAGTCTACGCGTCCGTCATTTCGGCTTATCACACCCCCATGGCCGGGCAATCTCTGGCAGAGACCCGATGTTGATGCGTTGTCTCTGTAGCACCCAGAGGCTGAGGCCCCCAGTACGACCTAGAATGCCTGGGTGGGACCTGGTCGTCGTTTTGGGGGCTCTGTCTGAGCCTCCCTTCGAGCTTCCAGCCGAGGCATCTTGGAGGCACCTTTCAATCAAGACTGCGTTATTGTTGGCTATCTGCTCTTTCAAAAGAGTAGGGGACCTGCTGGCCCTTTCTGTGGCCCCCTCCTTCCTGGAGTTTACCCCGGGTATGGGGTAAACTCCCGGGCTGTTCCAGGCCGCAGACCAGGAAAAACTAAACCGGCTCTGTCTGGTGTGCACACTGGACACCTACATCCATGGGACGGGTCTCTGGTCTCCCTGCTCCCTTTGGGGTCAGAGCTCACGCCACCCGGAGTGTGGCTGCCTTCAAACTTGGTCCTTTGGAGTTCCCCTTCAAGACATATGTAACACTGCGTGTTGGTCCACCCCACTGACCTTTGTGCGGTTGTATAACCTAGACCTGGGTGCCACTCCTGGCCTCATCTGGGTGGCACAAAATGTCCATTTATTACAGATGAACAATGTTGAGGAATGCAGTGATGGTGAGCAGAAGAAAACTGTAGTCCTGATTCAGTGTAGCAGACTGTTGACATTAACTACAGTCCAAATCCATCATCAAAGCTCCTGTTCTTATTTCGTAATTTTGTGGAACTCCAGGGTGTTGATGAGAATCCATTCCCAGGTGCACAGTGTGGCCTTCAATCGAAGAGAATTAACACTATCCAGAGGCAGGCCTGGACAAAGTGGGAAAATCCGAGGAGGGTAGAAGGGCAGGAACGGTGGTCTCTGAAACCTCAGGAGCATGTTTAACTCGGCCGAGAGAGAGAGAGAGAGAGAGAGAGAGAGAGAGAGAGAGAGAGAGAGAGAGAGAGAGAGAGAGAGAGACGAGGGTTGATGGAAAGAGAAGGAAATGGAACCCCAAACTTCTTGTTGCCTTCTGAGATTCGTAAACTAGAATACGTCTGTGGTGTGTGAGAGCCATGAAATAATACACCAGTGGTAGATTGAAAAAGCTGCGCAATTCATGTCACCAACAGATTAAAACTAGTCTGTTTTAAAAATGTAAGAAGTAGAAAGTACAGATATTTGAGTAAAAAAAAAATTGAGTAAAAGTAAAAAGTTTAAAGTCCAAAAAACAAACAGTGAAGTGTGAAGTAAAGTACTGATACCAGAAAAAATTTACTTAAATACAGTAACTAAGTTTTTGTACTTCATTACTTCCCACCTTTGATGAATATTTACTTTGACCAAACAAATATATACAGTATGTAACAATAATAAACTTTATTCTTATTGAAAAATGTTTCTTTACCATGAATAACAGCTTTATACCCTCTTGCAATCCGAACAGTTCTTTTCTTTAAACATTCAGCTAAAATACTTCCATATGCCTCTTATAAAACTTGGTAAATGTCTATTAATTAAAGATTTCATTCCGACCTTGTGATCCAGTTCTCCCTCGATCAGTTTAACAGGATTTAGATTCAGGTGACTGGGCAAGACATTCCATGAAAGGTAACACTCCAGCCGACTGTACTGTTTGCTCTCTAAATAACGCTTACAGAGCTTGGACACTTATTTTGAGTCTTGTCTTGTTGTATGTTGAAGTCGGTTCCAGTTAGCCACAGTCCAAATGGAATTGCATGGTGTTGAAGTATGGAATGGTAGTCATGCTGGTTCAGATTTCCTTAAACCCAAAATAAGTTTTCAGCTTTCCCTGCTCCAAAACAATCCCAAACCATTAAGCTTCATCTCCATCTTTGACAGTGGGGGTCAGGCAGCCTGCTATCATCTTCTCTCCTTTTCTTTAGATAACATAAGTTCTTCTGTTAGAGACACAAATGTCACATTTGTACTCATCTGTCCACAGAACATTTTTCCAGTCACTCAGTGTCCAATTCTTGTGTTTTTGCCTTTTACCTAGTTTGTTGCATATAAACAAAAGAAACAGTCGTGTGCATCAAAAACTATAAGACTGGGTGTTTCCAAACTTTTGATGGGTGCTGTCATTTTTTTATTATGTAGAGTCACATTTAATGTTTTGAAATATCCGTTTTTGGAACAACGAGTTCCTTTTTGTCTCTCTCTTAAATAAAATCTAGTTCAGATTAAAATTTGTATTTGTTACATATACACTATATGGACAAAGGTATTGAGGCACCTGAATCTCCCAGCCATGTGGTTCTTAACTATTATTCCAAAGCTGAAGGCACACAATTGTCCTTACATCACCTACATCAGTACCTGACTTTACTAACACCCTTGTGTCTGAATGAGCACAAATCTTCCCAAGCACACTTGAAATCTATTGGAACATCTTCCTAGTAGAAAAAAGATGGAGGGAATTTGAACTAAATGTGGAATGCGATCAAAAAGCACATACCATACTTATGACAAGGTGTACTATAGTGTGTATAAACCATACATAGGCAGTAGCTTATTGGTTAAAGCATTGAACTCTGTAACTTTGTAAGGTAACACGTTCAAATCCCAGCACCATAAAGCTGCTGTGCCCCTGAGCAAGGCCCTTAACCCTCACCTGCACAAATGTAAGTCACTCTGGATAAGGGCATTTGCCAAATTCCATCAATGTAAACAGTATGATGTAATAAAATGCTTTTTAGCACTAGCATTTGATAAACTTTGTTGGTTATCCACTGTTTTACTGATAGAGACTTGATTGCAAAACTGTTTGTAGCTATTGTAGCCCTAGGCCACCATAGAAGACTGTTTATTTTAATCATAGTCCAAAATCCATCTTTATAGTTGATGATTTTATCTCTCTGCAGTAACTTCATGAATCCTTACACTGGTTCTCTTGTTGGTTATACATTAACAGATTTTTCCTAATACTGACTAATTAAAATATTTCTAAAAATAATGTACATATGATATTAAATTACTACATCAGGACACAGCTCATCACATTTTGCTCTTGTCAGGAACACCTTTAGGAATCTATAGAAATATAAAAGCAAACGCAAAGGCTCCATCTAGTGGTGAGGTCTAGAACCCAAGGAATTTCCATTTGCAGACACACTGTTTTTGTATTTATTGTTTTCTCATTAATTATGAGTTGATTGTTTTTTTCCTTTTTTTTTATTTATAGTAATTATTCCCCTCCAACATTTTTATAAAAACGAAAAGAAAAAATGTATTCACTCTCTTACATTCCCCAATGTCTTATTTGCTATAGACCTGATTACAGCCTGATTATTTTGTTTTGGTGATGTGACCTTAAAGGTGTAATCTGATTACAAACTAATCTGATTAATCCATTTTGTTATGGCCTCAAACTATTTAAAAGCCTGAAAACAATCTTAAAGTACAATCGAACAATCTTAATAGTAATAAGACACTGATCTAGGAAAGTTTGAGATATTCATGGGCCAACTGAGTGCATTTTAATAATACTATTAATTACTAAAAATTGTTAAAACTTTGTTTCAGAATCCAGTGGATTTTCTCAAAACAGTAACACATGCATGAACAAAATTTTACATGGAAACATTTTACATGGCATATACAGTGTGGGAACAAGAGTATTGGACACTTGACCTTTCCCACCTTATGTGCTTCTTCCCCAAACTGTTACCGCAAAGTTGAAGGCACACAATGTCAGAGGTCTTTGGATCCGGAAAAATTACATTTTCCCTTCCCAAAACTAGGAGACCCAAACCAGTTCCAGCATCACAATACCCCTGAGCACAAAGCCAGCTCCATGAAGAGATACTTTACCTAGAGTGGAAGATCTTTAATGGCCTGCTATAGAGCTCTGACCTCCAACATAATGATCTTCCCAGACCAGTAAATTTTTATTATAATAGGGACTAAATGTGGAAATTGATGTTTAAAAAGCATATATACTAATCTTATGGTCAGGGTTCAACAAACTTGTTGTTTTTATGATCTTTTATTGTTAACCCCCAAAAAACACAAGTCAAATCGAAGCATTTAAATCTTTATTTAACACACGATGCAGAGACAGTGGGGCTCGCTCAGTGTAGATCCAGAATTACATCACGGCCTTCAAACCAGCTGGCCAACTTTCTCTCATTGGAGTCTGTATCATGTTAGTGTTTTCTCTCATTAGTTGCTCTGCTTAAACTCACACAGCAAAAAGCATTCAATCGAAAGTGTCTCAGTCCAACTGTGCAGATATCTGAATCTAAGCCAAATTTCAATGTTTGACATTCTAACATTTAAAGAGTGGATGGTGAATAAGCAAAAATAGGACAAAAAGTTCAAGTTCGCTTACACATTTATTAGTCGAGAAAACAAAATACTGCAGTTGCAATATATATACATATATATTATAAAACATTTTAACATTAAATTGTTTTTGGTCTTTTTTACAAATAAGGCAAACAAATAACGAATTAGTTGTTTTTCAGAACTAATTGGTTCTAATCCAGAATTTGAATGGGATTTCAATGTGCAGTAAAGTCCAAGACTCAATCTGGGAACATAAGCAATAATTAAATACAGTTCAATCCAGTACATTTAAATGAGACCACAAAACACAAGCAGAGCAAATAATGTGCATGAATTTAGTCTGTACATTCGGTTTACAGCAACGTATTCAAGGATCACTAGACAAATTTAATGTAACGGTTTCATACTGTAGCAGTTTATGGCTAACCCTAACCCTTCAAGTTCAGATTAAAAGTCATGTTTAATCACATGAAATATTGAAATGAAAATAGTAAAGTGTTGCTAGTTAAATTATCTGTACATGCCCTAAATAAAGCGCTATCACGAGATAAAAAAAGAATGTGTAAACGAGCCACAGAGCACTCACACACTTTCTGGAGGAACAGGTACTGTAGGTCAGTGTTGGAGAAGTGCTGAATGTTAGCTCATAAGGAATGTTAATGTAAAGCTGTAGACCTGAAACTTGTTCAAAGCCTCACTCAGGAATTAAAAGGCCACTTTTGGTACTGAACAGTATTATCACTGCTTTTCCTGTTAGAAATGAACTCATATTTATGACACATGAATGAAAATGATTAACTGATGTTATGATGCCTACCGTCTCAATGCATTAAGAATTTAAATGTCAAATGCAAGCATGCAATTTTAAATAGTTTGCTTTCTAATCTAAATATAGGACATAAATATGTGCCAGTGTCTGATACTGACTCAATACACAATTTAATAGGTAAAAGCTGTTTAAAATCTATGATGCAACCTTTCCCGTTATATTCTTCTGGGTAAGAAAGTGCTTAGGTTGGGAAAAAATGCTCCTAAGAGACATAATTCTGCATAGATGAAAATTGTCAGTCAGCGTCACATGCATTCATGGTGTGTTTATGACAAATGTCATCTTAAACCAATTCAGCATTCCAGCCAGTATCGATCTGAATTCTTTAGCTGGGCACTACATCATGCAGCCTCGTCTATCCAGAAATATAAAGGTGCAAAAACAACAACAGAAACAAGCAACTAAATACTTGCGGTAGGTTTAGTATTGAGGCCTTAAAGTGGGTTATGGGACGACCAAGTGTCTCTCAACACTCCTTCGGAATCCCACTCATATAGACAATGCTCAGGTGTGTGTTACCGAATGACAAATCCAACTCATATAGAGGATACACACGTGTGTGAGTTACTGAATGACGAAGCCCACTCATATAGAGGATCCTCAGGTATGTGTTACCAAATGACACATTCTACTCATATAGAGGATCCTCAGGTGTGCGTTGCCAAATGACAAATCAAAACTTATATAGAGAATCCTCAGGTGTGCGTTACCGAATGTCAAATCCCACTCATATAGAGGATCCTCAGGTGTGTGTTACCGAATGACAAAGCCGACTTATATAGTGGATCCTCAGGTGTGAGTTACCGAATGATAAATCCTACTCATATAGAGGATCTTCAGGTGTGTGTTACCGAATGACAAATCCTACTCATATCGAGGATCCTCAGGTGTGCGTTACCGAATGACAAAGCCGACTTATATAGAGGATCCTTAGGCGTCTTACAGCATGAGAAATCTGACTCATATAGTATATATACACTCAGTGACGTAGCACTAAAGTATCTTTAGGTGTGTGATGGAATGACAGAGCCTCATATATACGATCCTCAGATGTATGTGTTAAAGCCCATTCATGGTAGGAATCCTCAGGTCAAAGTGCTACATAATAATGAACCCATTTCAGTAGAGAATCCTCAGATCAGTGTTCAACAAATTGATGAAGCCGATTTGTATAGATAATCCTCGGGTGTGTATTCATGTAGTTACACTGTTTCTTCATACTGGAGATCCTTGGACTTGTTACAAAATGTACAGTCCTTATAGGTGTGTTACAGAATAAGACTGTTCATATAGAAAGTCCTTAGGTATGTGTTTACAGAATGACAATCCTTTAATATTGAAGATCCTCGGTGTTGTGGAATGTCGATATATATTAATAAAGAGGTACTTCGTATAGGTTGCCAAATTATGAAGTCCCTTCATCTAGGGAATTGATGGGTGTGAGTTAGAAAGTGACAAAACCCAGTCATATAAAAATTTCTTGGGTTATGGAATGACAATGCCCAATTGAAAAAAATAGATGAAAAAAATCCTTAAGTTTGTTATAAAATGACAGCCCATTTGTATATTAGCTCACTGGATGTATATTGCAGACTCTCACAGCCTGGTCTCACAAGGATATGGGGTGTGTTGCGACATGATGAAGTCATATAGAGGACCATTATGTTTGTATGAGGTAATGACAAATCCATTACTAAGGCTCTATGGATTTGTATTATGCGATGACAGTTTGTCCACATCGATGCTTCCGGTTAGTGTAATTTGTAATGATCATGACTGTTCTAAGAGGTTCTGTAGGTATCTTTTGAAAATACCATCTCTGTGTATACTAAGACAACATAGTGCTGATCATTTTTGGAGGTGCATCTCACTTGTCCTTATGTCCAAGACTTTTCTGTGTGCTCCAGACTGATTGATTAGGTATGATCATACAGAGGATCCCTGTAAGGTGTTACAGACGACAGAATTCCTCAGAAGCTGGCAAAACCCTGATTACTTTATATTAGTGAATTGTTCATAAAGGATCTTTAGGTGTTGTTTCGAATGAGCAAGTCCATTAAATCAGTAGCGCAGTCCTCGGTGGTGTGTTACAGAATGATGACCTGTTGATACAGATTTTGTGGTGTGTTTTTGCATAGTCTCCAAACATGTATTATGAACTAGACATGGGCATATAGACGTTGTGTGCTGCATTATGATCGGGTCTCATCAATTATGTGGTGTGAGATGTCTTGGCAGTGTCGTTGTTGTTCGGTGGGTATTATGGAATAAATCGTTCGTTTTGCTGGCGCATGAGGTCTTTTCATGGAAGTTTTCTTGGGGACAAATAAGGACCCGGTAGAAATTTCTATTTTAATGCGAAAGTGTCAGGAGTATGGGCTTGTCCATACAAAGTTTTTGTGGTATGCCTAATGGGGATGGTCCAAGCTGTGTTCTGGTGTGTTTCCTGTTGATCACGGCTGATCAAATGTGTTTGCAGCAATCGCTGGCCTCCTTCTGGTTTTCATTTTCAGGGAGCTGTAACGAGACTGAAGACACACACACACACACACACACACACACACACACACACAGTATTAAATTACACATATGGCACACTGTTTGCATTAGTTACAATATACTCTTTTACTAACAAGTGGTTTCCTGTGCATACACACCTCTTTGCGTATAACCTTGGCACGACTCATCTTCACACTCTGAGTTCTGCGCAGACCCTTTGAAGACGATGACTCGTCCTCTGAAAACATTCCATCGACTTCCTCCCCGTGCCCTTCATGTCCGTGCTCTAAATGTGCATTAACAGAAGATTAGGATTTAAGCTGAAGGAAAACATCATAGAGCTCATTTATTAGAGCAAATTGAATAGTATTAAACACTAAAAAGGAGAACTACATTGATAATCACATTGTCTTCCCAGATCACTGTAATTCTTAACTTTCTGAACTATTGTAATTATTAATCACTCTAATTAGACATTTAGGCCATGTCCACACTAATACGCTTTCATTCGAATACACATATTTAATATTTTATATACCTCTATATGATTGGCCTTCGGTCCACACTGAGAAGGTGTTTTTTAGCTAACAAAAATGTAGCTTTTTAAAAACACTCTCCAAAGTGGATACATTTTAAAGCCGATTTTGCATTGAAATTGGAGGCTTTTAAACGCGATGGTGCATTTTTATTTTCCTCATCTTTGCAGAGAAATTACAAAGAGCTTGAAAGTAAATAAATGCCGGGCGAAATAACCATAGAATCTGCTTGCATTTTGCTGATGTGCAGTACAGGGACAAAAGCATTTTTAGACTCTTCATTGTGGATGAGCATCTTTTGGAAAATGATTGAAAACGATAGTGTAGCCACGTAGCATTTTTAGATGAAAACACCATTTTTAAATTTATCTGGACAAATAAATGTATTCAAAGTTAGCCTTAGATCTATAGCAGGCATAACTTTATGGCCACCGCACAGGCATAACATTATGACCATCTGCTTAATATTCTGTTTCTCCCCCTTTTGCTGCCGAAACAGTCCTGACCTGTCAAAAATGAACAGCATTAACTTCTTCAGCAGTTTGAGCCACAGGAGCCCTTCGCTTTATTGACCCGACAAGAACTGCAGTTGTGGAGATGCTCTGACTCAGTCGTTTAGTCATCACAATTTGGTCCTAGACAAACTCAAATCCTTACGCTTGCCCATTTTTCCTGCTCCTAACACATCAAATTCGAGGACAAAATGTTTACTTGCTGCCTAATATATCCCACCACTAACAGGTGATGATGTTGAAGAGATATTCAGTGTTATTCACTTCACTGGTCATAAAGTTAAAATGCCATAATGCTATGCCTGGTCGGTGTATGCTGCATAATAGCTATTTTACTGAGCAGTGTCAGATGCCAGAACTATCATAAGACAGAAAAAAGTAAAAGAAAAGTCCACTTTTGGCAGTCTGATCACAAGCTTGATTTATCTCAGTCTGAATACAGGGACTTGGGTCCTCCTCTTAAACATGTTCCCTTAAAATGAAAGTTGAAGACAAAGTTTACCCTCATCCAACCTTGTGTGAGTGTGTGACTAATCTAGAGTGGGTGAAGAATATTTCTGGAATGTCGTGTCCTTTACTTGGAGATACACGTGATATGTCTGAAGCATTCAGCAGTGTAAACAAGCTTCTCAAAGTGTACGAGATAAAACCAGTCGCTATTTAAAGTAGTAGCTGCCCAATGCTTGACCTTTAAAAAAGTGGAAACACCTATATGTATATTGTACATAACTATATATACCATATATTATTACCTAGTGCACCTTCTGTACATTATTCACCCTCATCCCTCTATATATGAACCGCATACCTTATTTATCTACTGTTATCTATTGTAAATAGGCCACTTATTGCATTTCTGGTTAGATGCTAACTGCATTTCATTGGCTCTGTACATGTACCTTACACAGTCGAAGTTGAATCGAATCAAATCGAATGTAATGTAATGTAATGTAATGTAATATTAATCCAATGTAGCAATGCAGTTACTGTAGAACGGTTCTGATATCTTTTAACCTCTTAAGCATAATTTTATGTAGTTTAATCAGGTTTTTTCAGGGTGCATCTCTCCTAATCCTGCAACACAGTGTCGTGTATGACCTTCTTATGAAAACCAGTAATAAAAATATTCGCACCCGAACCTCTTGATAGTTATTTCTCTGGGGAAAGTTGTGTCAAGAAAGAGCTGTGAGTTAAGGAATAGAAATTTTTGCAGGATGTGCAAAGTAAACAGAAATGACAGGCTGTAGGTTTATAGTGGATTGTGGTATTCATAGAATATTCTGACATTACTGAAAAAGGCAATGCAGATGCTAGGGTATGTGATGCACTCTATATTTATCCAAGGCTGAGTGGAAGATGGAGAATAAATATCTATACTTCTAGCACACTGATTTAAAGTGTGTATCTGTGAAGCAGTGTGTGTGTGTTTGTGTGCAAATGTGTCTTTTAAAATATTTTAAGAACCTTGTATTTAATAGAACAGTTGTACAGCAGTGTCCATACATGTACATACTTAGAAAATGATCGCAGTTATTGACAAAAAATGAAGGCTGAACTGCCTACCAGTGCCCTGTGCAATGGTCAGCTGTGCCGATTTTCCGAATGCTGATTGGCTGGAGGGAACCTGGGTGAGGTCAGGAATACTAAAGCTTCTGAGACGCTCACTGATGGCACCTTGTCCCTGTAAAAAAAAAAAAAAAAGCATGCTGCCAAATCAACTTCCATGCCCATAACTAAATACTCACATACACAAAGATTTTTATTATTATTTATTTTTGAGTTCTGTAGCATAGGATTGCATTTCCCAACCTTAGTATTTCAGCAGAATTCATGATTGTCTTTTGACATCCTGTCATTGTACAGTCACTGTAATGTCTTCCTTCTGCAGTAGCTAATGAGGGAAATCTCTTTCTGAAGATAGTACCGCTGCTATAAGGAGTGTGTGTGTATGTTTACAACAAATGTCTTAATTTCTACTTTTGTCTCTTGATGTCTCATCTGCCTAAGATGATTTAGTTTGAAGTGCCAGTTCCTGCAGTGCTCATCAGAAATGCCAATAGACAGACTCTTATATCTACTACTAACCAGCATTACACTGAACTGTATCTCATTCTATTTGTATCTCATTGTTTAATTTTGTTTCAGGAAGTAAAACAGTAACTTCCAAAGCTTTTGGGAAGTGTACCAGGTCATTCAATTTTGAATAGAAAGAAGAACTATAAGCACAAAAGAGACATGCAAAATCTCTAGCATGCTGTCCAGTCCCATCTCGTGACTAGAAACCTATATGACAAGGCAAGAAAATAGTACCAAACGTACAACATTTCTGGATTTATAAGTTGCATTAAAAGGGGGTACAAGAAAGTCTGCGAAGGTCTTTATCTAATTCTAAAAAGTAACATAATTTTTAATGCATTACATGGAAAAAAGTTTGTGGACACCTTTTCCATAAGATTCATATGTGCTTTTTGAACACCCATTTCCACATTCATTCACTATTTGCTGGTATAATAACTCCCACTCTTCTGGGAAAATGTTACACTAGATTTTTGGAGTATGCTTGTGGAGATTTGTGCTCATTCAGCCATTTTTAGTAAAGTCGTGTACTAATGGAGGGTGAGGAGGTCTGGGGTGCAGTCTGCATTCCAATTCAACCCGATTGAGTTGAGGTCAGAGCTCCAACTTCAACCTATGTAAAGCATGTCTTCATTTAGCTGGCTTTGTGCACAGTGGCATTGTCATGCTTGAACAGGTTTGGGTCTTCTAGTTCAAGTAAAGGGAAAATTAAAGGCTATCATATTTAAAGACATCCTGTACAATTATGTGTTTCCAACTGTGTGCTAACAGTTTGGGGACAACAAAAGGAAAGAAAGAAAGAATAACTTGACATCACTTAAAGGTAAGATTTCTCAACAACATTCAGGGCTATGCACAACACTATGCCAATTAATCACAACAATAACTTACACAACTTCTTTTTATTTTAAACCAAGGTGCTAATAAGTATTGAAGAGGTTTGTAGTAGATGTTCTTTAAGCTATTTAAAATTCATAAGACAAGATCCTTGTACAGCTGTAACTCTATTGATCTGACTCTGTAGGACATGAATGTGCAGGAGTGAAGTGCTAACACTGACACAAGCATCAGTTAAGGGTAGTAGTGCTGACTGGCTTAATGTTTGGCTCGAGTAAACGATGAGTAAACAGAGAAGCTCTGAAAGAATCCTTTGTGAGATAAAGAGGAATGCCTGAGTGTTGTGTATCTATTGCCATGACACCAAAAAAAACAGAAATGTTTATTCACATTTAAGTTGTGTGTGTGCATGCTACCTTGACGGCAGCAGTGACTGCAACTGAAGCAGCGACGCTAAGGCTTTGCCTTCCCAAGTTTACCATGGTCTCATAACTCTTCTCTTTGGCCTGAACGATGTAATCATCTATCTCCTGAAACACACAAACACAAAAAAAAGTTAGCATGCTTCACAAGGTTGCTTTTTTAACTGCCTGAAAGTGGGCAAGTGGTCGCTTAGTAGTTAAGATGCTGGGCTTCTGATCCGAAGGTTGTAAGTTTAAATCCAAACCCTACCAAACTGGGCCCTTGAGCAAGGCTTTTAACCTTCATCTCTAGAATTAAAATACCAGAAAGTCACTCTGTACACCATGAATGTAATTGAGTCTTCAATATGTCTGTTTTGCTCTAATTGTGTGGTTTTTCCAGTCAAAAGTAAAGGAGTAAAATGAAATGTCCAGTCAAGAGCAGATGCTAAATGCCCCCAGTGTCCTTGCATTGTTAGTGTGGCTTTTGTTCCAATTTGGACAACAGTTTCCCTTTCAAACAGCCTGGATGTTGATTAATGCGTTGTGTGTACCCTCTCTCTTGACGCCAGCAGCGGGTGCAGGAACTTCCTGAAGATTAAACTGGCTCCTCGGGTGTAGGGCGACACCAACCAGATCACCACACACATTTTTAATTCATAGTACAACGGAAACCTGCAGGTGTAAAACAGAAAAAACAGCATTCACTGATAACACCGCAGAAGTTGTGAGTGAGGTCCTCTAGTATATATATATATATATATATAGTGTTGTGCTAGTTACTAAAAAATAGTAACTCGTTACAGTTACTCTTCACTTCATTCAAAAAGTAACTTAGTTACTTTGTTGATTACTTACACCAAAAAGTAATGCGTTGCTGTTAAAAGTAACTTTTTAGTAAATTTTTTAAATAACGTTCTTTAATGTTCCCATTAATGCCCTTTTATGTGTTATGGTCTATACAAACACAAAACTGACTTAAACACAAAGTAATTTTAAACACTATTTTATTTAAGTCAGACCAGCACAAACTGAATATATCACAAGGATTTCTGAAATAAATAACAACACAAGCTGAATAATATATTCACAATCGAAAACTAAAGTTACTTCTGCTGTTGTGTTGAGCTCTTAAACATGTTCCTTTCACAGCTGAAGTATGAAAACTATCAACAATGTAGAACAGAACACCGGGTTAGCTTCTAGCATGGGGTTTCTGGAGGAGTTTCAACAGATTGGAGTTGCTGTTTATCGCAGTAGATACGACCTTCGAACCAGAAAGACACAGCTTACATTTGACTTAAAAGTTTTTGTATTTATACTCAACTAAAGTGAAATAATAATCAAAAATTCCACTTTGAGAAACTCGTCTTGCTCTCGCCTCGACTTGCCATTACTGCCGCACAGACCTGAATAAACGGAGACACGCCCACAGTGCGTCTTCTTTGTGTATACAGTGGTTCATCCACCAATCCTACAATGTGACGCTGCAGTAAACAGGTTAGACTGTAGAATACACTTTGTATTGGAGTTTATTTTTCAAAGTAACGCGTTATAGTATTACTGCCCAACACTGTATATATATATATATATATATATATATATATATATATATATATATATATATATATATATATATATATATACATACAGTGGTACCATGACCTACGAGTGCATTAATGTACGAGTTTTCCGAGATACGAGCGGTCACTCTGTCGATTTTTTGCCGCTGCTAGATGGCAAAGCCAGAAAGCGAAGATTGTGACAAAAATTAAGATAAGCAAAATAGAAAAAGTTAAAAATTTAAAGTTTAGGGATACGTAGTGTACAGTAGTTAAAAAACGAGTTTTCCCTCCGCCTCTGCTTATCCCCATATATATATATATATATATATATATATATATATATATATATATATATATATATATATATAAAAGAGTGTGATGTCTTACCATGCTATAGAGAGGTCTGCAATTGTCTCTGCTGCAGTATAAAGAGCAAATACTATCCAATACATCATCCACCGTACCTGCGGAAACACACACACGTAGAGGAAAGGGAAATGAAAAAATATCCTGACAGAGATGGGAAAGGGCTGCTTTTACCTCTTTACAGGACGCACAGATGCTGATTTGACACATGACATCATAAACACAACCCAACCACTTTACAGAGTAATTTTCACGGCGATAGTAACAACAGTTAGTGTGAATCACCTCGAGAGAAAATATAAGCATTATTTCTAGATGCATCACAATTTCTACCTGCAAAATTATCATCAAATACATTTTCAATCTCAGACCCTGCAGCCGGACTTCGTCTCTTTCAGTTCCATCTATTTATTTGGTGACATATCTCAGTGGGTTTGTGAGGAAGGAATGAAATCGAACTTACGTATTCTTTTACACACTTGGTCCTGACTGCTTTGTAGGAGTAATATGCTGGATATAGTGTGCCAAAAAGAAGCCTAAAACATGAACACAAACATATATATATATATTAGCGTTTCCATTTTAGTATTTGTTCGAAGGTATAATACTGTAGAAATAAAACTAAGATATATTTTAGAGTAGTCGATGTGCTGCTTATATAGCAGAATAGATTTACTGTCCTCTAAAAATAACTCAACATACAACATATTGTTAAAACAGCAAATATTTCACTTTTATTTATATATATATATATATATATATATATATATATATATATATATATATATATATATAACTCTGTATAGCGACTCTGTAAAGCGTCCTTGAGCTTGGGAAAGGCGCTGTATAAATTAAACGTATTATATATATATATATATATATATATATATATATATATATATATATATATATATATATATATATATATATACAGTAAGTGCTTGATGTGCTTGATTCCAGATGTTCCTAGTTTGGAAAGTTACGTTCATTCAATTCATTCAAATTTAAATAGGGGGTTTAAATATGTCCAGTTTGTGTTTACACACTATATGAAAAAAGTTTGTGACACCATCACCATAAGATTTGTATGTGATTTTTGAATTACTCATTCCACATTTAATGCCTATTTGCTGTTCTAATATACTCCACTCTCCTGGCAAGATGTTCCACTAGATTTTGGAGTGTGCTTAAGGAGTGTTAGTAAAGTCAGGTACTGATGTAGGGTGAGTAGTTCTGGAGTGTTCCAATTCATCCCAAAGGTGTTCAGCAGGGTTGAAGTCAGAGCTCTTAAGCAGGCCACACAACATCACTTAATCACTTAAAAAAGTCTCCTAAGTTTGGGCCTCATAGTTCAATAACATATTTTCATTGGTAAAAAAATATTCATTTATATATAATTATTAGTAGATGCTCTATTCTTTTATTGTTCAGAAAGTGAGCAATAATTTGTGACCAATATTTTACATGTAGATTTGTTCTCGCTACTTTAGCTGCTGCTACACGAATTTAAAAGACTGAGGTGTGTCCTGAGTGTCACATAGAATACAGATTAACATGGCAGAGGTACAGATGTAGCTTCCTCTTTCATTTTTTTAACTACAAAGGCTTGTTTTTTTTTAAAGGGCAGTGCATTAGAAATCAGAAGGCATTTAAGTAAATTGATGATTTGCTATTTGTCTGAACCAAATAAATAATAGTGTACTAACTGTACTATATTTTATTGCATAGCTACATATTTTGCATCATACTGCATTAAAACACATTGTGTTGAATTCAAAAGTGGATTGCACTACATCGCAATAGGGGTAATCTGTACTGTATTGCATTGCCTCGGTAGCTGCTTCGTGTGTATCTTTAATGAATCATATTGTTGGCTCTACATCGAGATGTGAATCGCATCAGACTCAGTATTTGATAGTATATTAAAGTGCTAAGAAAATAGTGTTTGAATCGATTAGATTTGTTAAGCTAAAACATTTGTAAAATTAATGGCCCAATGTCTGACATCGTATATATTAACAAAACCCTTTAATATACTCGAGCGTCCTCTTGATAGTGTATGTGCTTCTTTCTGTTTCAGATTTATAAACACTAATCACCTAAAACATTTTTATTCCATCCTGTAAAACTGCTGGTGAAACTGAGCTAAGTGGAAAGCACTATGATCGTGGGTCTGTGTGCTTGTGTGAACCGTGCAGCCTTTAGCAAGACTGCATCCATGCCAGTATATTTTCATGTAACTATGGGAACGACAGCACTGCCTGATACTGTGTGTGTGTGTGTGTGTGTGTGTGTGTGTGTGTGTGTGTGTGTGTGTGTGTGTGAGTGTAAAGGCGAGCTGCTGGAACAATTCCCCTTATTGCTTAACCGTCCCTTAGCTATCTCTGTTCCATGTACTAAAAAACAAATAAACACTGTTCCTGTGTAGGACGAACCATGCTATCATCACATGCTAACATCACATGCCATCATAATGGGCTTCAAGGAACTCAAAACTAGATGCTTGGTGCTGTGGAATTAATACAACTTGAATAACTTTTCACTAGTCATATTTGTTTGCTCTTTGCATATTTTTTCCCTCTGTATTCTTTTAATATATTGTCAGATTGGCACACAAGACAAACAGATTTGGTTCTTTTTATAACTACCTTACAGAATAGTACAGTACATTCAACAAACAGACATTGGATTAAAAAGACTTCCCCAAACTGTTACCACAAAATTGGGAGGCACACAATTGTATAGAATGTCTCTGGATGTGCTAAAATTAAGTTTTCCCTTCACTTGAACAAAGAAACCCAAACCAGTTCCAGCATGACATTGCCCTTGTGTAGAAAGGCAGCTCCATGATGATATGCTTTACATGGTTTAGAGTGGAAGAGCTATGACCTCAACCCTACTAAACACCTTTGGGATGAAATAACTCATGACTTATGACTGATTAAATCTCACAAATGTCCAAAAGCACAATCCAAAATCAAGTGGAACATCTTCCCAGAACAGTGGATGTTATTATAACAGCAAATGTGGAATGTTCAAAAAGCACATACAAATATCATAGTCACCTGCCCACAAACATTTGTCCATGTAGTGTACCTCAATAACTACAGTGGGGGGAAATAAATATTTGATCCCTTGCTGATTTTGAGAGTTTTCCTTCTTATGGTGGGTTTATTTTAACAGAGAAAGAAATAATATAAAAAAGAATAATCTAGAAAAAAAAAAAGAATCAATTTATATTATATACTTTAGCTTATTGTGAAGTCTGAACCCAGCCATTAGGGGGGCACAAGCCAGCGCACTCTTAGTGCCGGTCCCAAGCCCGGGTAAATGGGGAGGGTTGCGTTAGGAAGGGCATCCAGCGTAAAACATATGCCGAATCAAATATGCGGATCACAAATGAGAATTTCATACCGGATCGGTCGAGGCCCGGGTTAACAACGACCGCCACAGGTATAGTTAGCCGACAGGGTACCGGTAGAAATTGGGCTACTGTTGGCGAAGGAGGAGAAGAGAGGAGGAAGGCGTCTACAGAGGCGGCAGGAAAAGGAGCAGTGTAGGAGAGTAGAGGTTCGGGTTGGTACTTTAAATGTTGGTACTATGACGGGTAAAGGGAGAGGTAGCTGATATGATGGAGAGGAGAAAGGTAGATATGCTGTGTGTTCAGGAGACCAAGTGGAAAGGGAGTAAGGCCAGGAACATTGGAGGTGGATTTAAACTGTTTTATCATGGTGTGGATGGGAAGAGAAATGGTGTAGGGGTGATTCTGAAGGAAGAGTACAGTAAGAGTGTAGTAGAGGTGAAGAGTTTCTGATAGGGTGATGATCGTGAAGGTGGAAGTTGAAGGGATGATGATAAATGTCATCAGTGCCTATGCTCCACAAGTTGGCTGTGAGATGGAGGAAAAGGAAAGATTCTGGAGTGAATTAGATGAAGTGGTAGATGGTGTACCTAGGAAAGAACGATTGGTGATTGGGGCAGACTTTAATGGGCATGTAGGTGAAGGAACAGAGGTGATGAGGAGGTGATGGGTAGGTATGGTTTTAAGGAGAGGAATGTGGAAGGGCAGATGGTGGTAGATTTTGCTAAAAGAATGGAAATGGCAGTGGTGAACACGTATTTTAAGAAGAAGGAGGATCATAGGGTGACGTATAAGAGTGGAGGAAGGTGCACACAGGTGGACTATGTGCTATGCAGGAGATGCAAGACAAGGAGACGTGATGGTGGAATGAGGAAGTGCAGGAGAGCATTAGGGGAAAGAGGTTGGCAAAACAGAAGTGGGATCAACAGAGTGATGAGAAAAGTAGGCAGGAGTACAAGGAGATGCGGCAGCAGGTAAAAAGGGATGTGGCGAAATCTCCTCATATGCCAGGGAAAAGGCATATGAGGAGCTGTATAAGAGGTTGGACACTAAGGAAGGAGAAAAAGATTTATACCAATTGGCCAGGCAGAGGGACCGAGCTGGGAAGGATGTACTGCAAGTTAGAGCAATAAAGGATGGAGAGGGAAATGTGTTGACTAGTGAGGAGAGTGTGTTGAGAAGGTGGAGGGAGTATTTTGAGCAGCTGATGAATGAGGAAAATCACAGAGAGAGAAGGTTGGAGGATGTGGAGTTGGTGAAGCAGGATGTAGATAGGATTAGTAAGGAGGAAGTGAGAGCAGCGATTAAGAGGATGAAGAATGGAAAGTCGGTTGGACCAGATGACATACATGGAGATGTTTAGGAGAGATGGCAGTGAGAGATGGCAGTGGAGTGGCAGTGGCAGTGGAGTTTTTAACCAGATTGTTTAACAGGATTCTGGAAGGGGAGAGGATGCCTGAGGAATGGAGAAGGAGTGTGCTGGTACCGATCTTTAAGCATAAGGGAGATGTGCAGACCTGCAGTAACTACAGGGGAATTAAGTTGATCAGTCACACCATGAAGTTATGGGAAAGAGTAGTGGAAGCCAGGCTGAGAGAAGAGGTGACCATCTGTGAGCAACAGTATGGTTTCATGCCGAGGAAGAGCACCACAGATGCCTTGTTTGCTTTGAGGATGTTGATGGAGAAGTATAGAGAAGGACAGAAGGAATTGCATTGTGTATTTGTGGATTTAGAGAAAGCGTATGACAGAGTGCCAAGAGAGGAGTTGTGGTATTGTATGAGGAAGTCAGGTGTGTCAGAGAAGTATGTGAGGGTGGTGCAGGACATGTATGAGGACAGTGTGACGGCAGTGAAGTGTGCAGTAGGTACGACAGACTGGTTCAGGGTGAAGGTTGGACTGCATCAAGGATCGGCCCTGAGCCCTTTCCTGTTTGCAGTGGTGATGGACAGGTTGACGGACGAGGTCAGACAGGAGTCTCCTGGACTATGATGTTTGCAGATGATATTGTGATTTGTGGTGAGAGTAGAGAGCAGGTTGAGAAGAGCCTGGAGAGGTGGAGATATGCGCTGGAGAGAAGGGGAATGAAAGTCAGTAGGAGTAAGACAGAGTACATGTGTGTGAATGAGAGGGAGGGCAGTGGGTGATGCGGTTGCAGGGAGAAGAGGTGGAGAAGGTGGAGGAGTTCAGGTACCTGGGGTCAACAGTGCAAAGTAATGGAGAGTGTGTTAGAGAAGTAAAGAAAAGAGTGCAGGCAGGGTGGAGTGGGTGGAGAAGAGTGACAGGAGTGATTTGTGATAGTAGGGTATCTGCAAGAATGAAAGGGAAAGTTTATAGGACTGTGGTGAGACCTGCGATGTTGTATGGATTAGAGACAGTGGCATTGAGTAAAAGACAGGAGGTGGAGCTGGAGGTAGCAGAGCTGAAGATGTTAAGGTTTTCGTTGGGAGTGACGAGGATGGACAAGATTAGAAATGAGTTTATTAGAGGGACAGCACATGTAGCATGTTTTGGTGACAAGGTGAGGGAGGCGAGATTGAGATGGTTTGGACATGTGCAGAGGAGGGACATGAATTATATTGGTAGAAGAATGCTGAAGATGGAGCCACCAGGTAGGAGGAAAAGAGGAAGGCCAAGGAGGAGGTTCATGGATGTGGTGAGGGAAGACATGCAGGTAGTTGGTGTGAAAGAGGCAGATGTAGAGGATAGGGTGGTATGGAGACGGATGATCCGCTGTGGCGACCCCTAATGGGAGCAGCCGAAAGAAGAAGAAGAAGAAGAAGAAGCTTATTGTGAAGTCTTACCTACACTTCAGAGCCTTTATATCTTATGTTTTCTTGTTTCTGATTGAATTTTTGTTATTCCTTTTTTACTACCTGTTTTTTGTCCCAAGTATGATTGTTTTTATGTTCAGAATATTCCCAAATAAGCTTCTCTACATCGTTTTTCATTTGAAACAATCTTCAGCACTCAATGATATTTAACTGCCTATTTATGACTATGCATTCATATTTTTAAGTTTTATTTTTTATGATTTAAAATTGTACTTAATTAACAATTAAATCATCTGCAATTCCAATATATACTATTACAGCAAGTATTAAAGACAGGTCACTGCGTCTAACTAATCTCTAAATATGTAATTTTGCCTGCTGTGATCATCGTGACCAGCTCAGGCATTTGAGATGGACTTTGATGTGTTTGAATGAATAGCATTTATATCTTCCAACACATACACGCTATTAAAGGGATATTTAACCTGTGACCTGAAACCATTAATGTTTATACCTTGTTTGTATCAGACGGACATACTTGTGTGACGTGGCTGTAGTATCTTAGATTCTCACAGATAAGTGATCCTCCTTGTGTGCATGATTAACTAAGTGAGGTAAGCACTAATCCTTACCACACTACACCCAAACATAGACGTGTTTGTGAAATGGGGTTGAATTTCAAGCAATGATTTAAAAAGTGACTTTTTCTGGGGACTCCTGAGATTTTACACTTTATCTGGATCGACTTATCTCATTTATACAACTGAGCGGTTAACAACCTGGCAGCTTGGTGGTGCTGGGATTTGAACTCATGAGTTTCTGCTATGGAATCCATCATCTTAACCACTGAGCTACCATTTCCCACTCTTGTGAATTTGTTACAATTAAGAAAGCGCAATGCTGTCATTATCAAAAATGAATATCTTTATGACTGAGTTGTTGAAACTCTTAACCTGCTCATGTGAAATGACTGGGTGCGAAAACTCAAACCTCAACCTTCAATGAAGGTATGGCTTTACATTTAGAATACCCTTATCAAGAGAACCTTACAATTATCTGATTTATACAACTAAGAATTTGAGAGTTAACAGCCACTCTCAAGAACCCAGCAGTAGTTTGGGGGTGCTGAGACTGGAACTCATGTCCTTCTGATCAGAAGTCCAAAGTCTAACATCTTAACCACTGAGCTCCATATATGCAATGCCAACGTTTAACAAATAATAAATATGCGCTGTATGTGAAATGTTAAGGAACAAAAAGATCTCTGTATCCAGTAAATATGCATTACTGTAGGGAAAACCTATGGAACCTCGATACTCGCGACCTTGACACTCGGGACCTCGATAGTTCGCGACTTTACATCTGGAACAAGTAACTCATGAAAAATCTGATTGTTCGGAGTAATATTTCAAAACAGAGTTTGTACTAATAAATGTTTGAAAAACTATTTTATTATTGTATTATTTATTTAAAATAGTAAATAATACATTTATGACAAGTAATTCACAATGTTTGTTGAGTTTACAGTACATGTACAATTCCCCTTGTAAAACGATCCATCAAAAGGAGTCAAAACCTTGCGTTTTTATTTTGTTACTCGAGCGGGTCATAGAACGTAACCCCCGAGTATTGAGGTTGCACTGTAATTTTATTGTAAAAAGATAAACGGATTCTTGGGCTGCCAATGCATACGAATCAATATTATAATGTTTACTAGATCAATATCACACGCCATACAAACGATCCATGTCTCAGAACAATCATTAAAACCAATCTGATCCTCGTATCTTCATGAGTAAATGGATTAAAAAGTTTTAGGTTGCGTTGGATTAAAACATCTGCAAAATAAATGTAAAAAATCTTAAAACAGGATTAAATGTAAACAGGGTCTTGGACTACTTTCCAGTGACAAAAGCTCTGAGCCTGTCTGATTATTTTAGTCCGTGATTTTGTGCAGATGACACCTTGTTTTAGGAGGGAGTTCATTGCTGTTACTGACTGTATTTAGTCTTGTCGTGTATGTAGCAGTGACATTCAAATCCTGGAATAAAATCGATGCTTCTCGTACACTTCATGGATCTTGTGTTCATCATATTTTCAACTGGTTCTAGAACTTTTTGGGTGTCATGATGTGAACGGAACATGATCACATAATCTTAAGATCGCCAACATCCGGGTTTGTTCAATATACAACCTGCTCAAAAGTCACTCATTCAGTGCAATTTTTTTATTGCTGTCTGGATGTTAGGTTGTTTTTTTTTTAACATTACACTAATCCAAAACCAAATAACTCTTTTTAACCCAATAGTATTTGACATATTTCTATCAAGACTATCATTTTTATCACCTGACTGGCTGTGACGAAACCTTTACGCACAGAAATGACTTATTAATTCAATTCAATGTTATTTGTAGAGTGCTTTTTACAAATTAGACGAGTAGACTCAAAAGGAAACCAATCTTCAACTGGGTGGAACCAAACGTCTACTTATTATATTTCCATCATTGTTGTATTTATCACTACAACCTCGACTATACCACAGAAGCTGTTCACCCAAGTAAGCGCACAAGCAAAAATCTTCAGTAGAAAAGTTTATTGTAGTTCTGTAATGCTGTTTTAAATGTTTAGTGAGGAAGTTTCAACAATACGAGTCAGGGCTGGTCCTCTAGAATGTTTCAGCATTCTTTAAACATCATTTGCTGTCACTGTTGAACTACATATCTACAATATGCCTATGGGAATGTTAGATTTGCATACTGGCCTGCCGTCTCACTGACGGGTCACATGAACACATATGCAAAAGTCTGATTGATGCTAAGCGTTAAGACAAAGTCAATATGGTCTTAAAATGGTCTCAATGTGGACTCAAATTGATATCGCCCAAATGAGGATGGGTTCCCATTTTGAGTCTGGTTCCTCTCAAGGTTTCTTCCTCATACCATCTAAAGGAGTTTTTCCTTGCCACAGTCACCTCAGGCTTAATCATCAGGGATAAACACACATGATTCACTTATATTGAACATTTTATGTTCTTTAATTCTTACGTTCTGTAAAGCTGCTTTGAGAGAAAGTCCATTGTAAATGAATAATTAACCTGAATATTTATTACAGCTAATTTATTTTTCTTCTACATGTAATGACAATGAGGTTTCATGTCATCCTGTATTTATTATGCATTTTTACCCTGATTGGGCAGGGAAACCTTGTATGCGCTTTCGGACATGGGACTGCTTTTAATGTTTAGGAAGGTTTCCAACAATTTTTGCGAGGTGTGCTATTTCGAATTGGAGTGTTGTAGGTTTTCTGGATATTTACTGCAGTGATGAAGCACAGTGGCACGTGGTGTACACGTTACGTTAATGGCATACACGTTTGAGCTGAGGTCCACTTACCATAACACAAGGCTACTTGTGTGTCTGATCCTTGTTAGTTTCTAATTTACTTGCTCTTCCCCGCTCTCATTTGCAAAGCTGAGTCTTTATTTCCTGTTTGAGCTTTTCTATTATCTGATACTTTAGAAAGTAACTCTTTGCTTTTTCTCTTTTAGCAGGCTATGAATTGCGTTTGAACCGAGGGTCATTCGTGCGATATTGCAGTACATTATGAAGAAAACATTATCAGAGATTACAAACGTTTTGGTACGCTCTATGCAGAATCAACAAGAATTGTTACTAGTTCTTTACATATGATAACCCACTCTAAATCGTAGGAAAGATCCGTTCAAAATGGATTTTATGGCCTCGAAATCCAGCTACAGCAGCAATCTAATGTCATATTTACCTCCAGCCAGGCGTACAGGAAGTAATGAGTTATTCAGACGAATTAAGACTTCAGGAGAAGCTGTTTAGTTTGAAGGCTGTATTTATTTATTTATTTATCACACAAGAAGGGAAAAATAGACTTATGCACCAGTTAAGGACTTATGAACTATATATTGAAAGAAAAAAAGTATATTTTAGTTATGCAAGACAAAACGCAGCGTTTTAGTGACTCTCACAAACTCCTCTGTCTTCCAAATAAATACATTTAAACATTTTCCCTCAAGCAAGCCCTGGTTGGAATAGTTTGCAAAGATGTGCAACCAAAACATACCAATGAACCATCTTGCTAATGAGCTATTCCTGTAGAACAAGACACCCCCCCTGGGGGTGGGACATATAATTGCCAAGAACAATTCATTTTCAATGAAAAATAATGGTAAAGTGAATCATGAAAAAAACTAAGAAAAAAAAAAGGTTAACCTTTTTCCTGGATGTGGTGAACTATCAAATTAAAAACCCTAAAACAATACATTACTACATACAAAACTATTTTTAATCTCTATTCCCCTTAGCTATCGTTTCATACAGGTAAGAAAAACAAAAAAGCTCTGAAACAGAGCAACACTTTAAGTGTCATTACGCTGTTAGAATACAGCCAAAATGTCCTTGATTTCTCAAGAATGTTTATACCACCATGTGTACAAAGACAGCACTGTGATGCAGGTAGATGAATAACATTATTAGGTTTCTCAATCATTTTATTCGGACAAAAGTTTGTGGACATCCGACCATAAGATTGGTATTTTCCTAAACACCCCATTCCACATTTAGTTCCCATTGTTGTTATAATAACCTCCACTCTTCAGGAAAGTTGTTCTACTACATTTTGAGTGTGTGCTTGTGCATATTTGTGCTCTTTTAGAAACAAAGGTATCAGATACTGATATAGTCAGCTTACTAATTTATCCCAAAAATGGTCAGTTGGGTTGAGGTTAGAGTTCTGTAGCAGGCCACTTTATGGAGCTGGCTTTGTGCACAGGAGCATTGTCATGCCGAAACATTTTTGGGCCTCTTAGTTCAAGTAAAGGGAATATTCAATACAACCACATCCAAAGACATTCTATACTATAATACTAAAATTCTATATATAATTGTGTGCCTCCAACGTTGTGGTCTCAGTTTGGGAAGGAACCAAATATGGTTGGAAATGTCTGGTGCCCCAATCTATCTGTACTAGGGGTCTTCCACTCTGTCTATCTGTCTGTCTACTCTTCTCACTAACATCAGTTTAAAACTTTGGCAGGTTTGTTTATACAATGTTGAAGCATGAATACACAAAATATACGGGGTGTAACAATACAAAGGAGATAATTGTTGCTCCACTGAGCAGAACACATACTTTACACATCGGTGAGAGAGGTGGAAAAAGTGAGTAGCTTCAGATTCTTGGGTGTTCACATCACTAAGGTTTTCACCTTGTCTCGTCATACTACACACCTGATCAGCCTTTAGACGGCTTAGGAAATTTGGCATGCCATTGAAATCCTTAGAAGCTTCCATAGGTGTGCGATTGAGCGTCCTCACCAGCTCCATCACAGTCTGGTTTGGAAGCTGCACAGCAAATAATCATAAGGCTCTACAACAGGTGGTGAGAGCTGCACAAACCATTCCACCAACATTGGAGAGCCTATACAAGCCAGAGTCATCAGGAGAGCAACATGATCTAACTCAACAGTCAGACCCATCACAGCCTTTTCACACACCTACCACCAGGCAGACACTTCATGAGTTTTGAAGCTAAAATGTCAACAAGGCTGAAAAACTTTTTTTTTTTTTTAGGAAGGTTATCAGGCTTGTGAATGACACTCATCCACTGCCACCGTCACTGCAGACACAGATTACCCCTTGACCCTGAGAGATGTCAACTAACACCACCCTTCCTACACACACATGCGCGCACACACACACACGCCCACAACGCAAATCTCAACATTGAGTACAGACGACCTCTGCATATTTTGCACACACACATCCACCCCTCACAAATGGAAATACCAACATGAACCCAATCTACTTCGACAGGATTTTGCACAAATCTTTCTACGACTTTCACATTGTACTACACATGCACACACTTCTGTTTCTTTCATTTGAACCATCATAACTTTTTTTTTACATTAATAAGTAAAGTTTTTTTTTCTTTTCATGCCATGGGCTTTTTAGAGGTAGTAAGAATTTAACTTAGGTCTATGTGTAAGTGTAACAGACTTTCCTGTGCATATGACAATAAACTCTTGAATCTTGAATTACAGGGAGCCTCTGGCAAAACTGTCAGTTTGTTTGTTTAGACGTAAACCGTTTATAACCTTGTAACAATCTTATAACCTCTGCCGTCACACACACACACACACACACACACACACACACACACACATATATATAAGCAATGCCAGGGTTGGTTCTTTAAGTTACATTGTGTTCCCTAAAAAACATAAATTGTGTTTTTTCCAACAAAAATATACACACATGCACATTTTATGGATTTAAATTATAAGCAGTAACAAAAATATTGATTTTTTTTGCTATAATAACGCTTTATTTATAATGTGAAGTGGTCGCACGAGCGCCCTGTTCAAACTACTAGTTAGCCAACTGCTACGTTACAAAAAAACTGCACTTACAAACTATTTATAAATATACAACAACAAAAAATAAATAAAACAGGGCATTTCTTTTTTTTACTCACACAACAACTCTGGATATAATCCACGAAACCATTTCTCGTTCTGTCCGCCGCCAGTTTAACCACAAACCCTCTCTCCCGATTACAGAACCAATATATAAAGTGGGATAGAGGAAGTTTAACTGTTTTGTGTTCCAAATTACGTCATAGTCCCTACCTAGGTGCCCTATATATAATACAGAATACTCCCTACCTAGTGTACTTTTTTTCCAATCAGATCCGATTGGTATTCGACTCCTAAACTTTCGCTTGCAGCATATACAGTACGGCTGGCGAACAGAAAAGAAAACGAACAAAACGATTATTATATCGTCAAAGCAAGGTCAAAACATTTAGATACTTAAATAGGACTTTTTAAGATTTGTTGTCCTTGCATTGCATTTAATGAAACATCTTTTGTCCGTTTTCTTGGCTAAAGAATAACAAAAAAACGTTAGGACTGACTGATAGATGTATTATCCAATCACAACCCAGCATTCTGTCTAATCCCCGCCCCTCTAAACGCTGATTGGATAGATTGAATCTGTGACGCCCAGCTTGTTTCCTGATGTCCTGTTCCTGCACAGCTCAGTGTTTTCTAATAAAATGCTTTATCCTTAATAAACTCAATACTTGTGTTAGATTATTAACAATAATAATGATAATAGAAATCACAAATGCTTTTGGAGGGAAATATCCTGAATAGAGCTGGATAACAGCATATTACTGAACAGAGTATAGTACAGTATGCACTAATAAATAAATCAGTCTTACATCCAAGTTTATTTTATTTGTAATGTGAAAAATTCTGCTATAAAACCACTTCCAAATAGTCTTACTATTGACTCAGATTATCACGTTGCGACTTTCCACTTTTCCAGGATGCCAGGGTTTATTGGAAATCTACATCAATAGGAAAAAAACCACACCCATAAACAATATTGATCCTTGTTCTGAAAATGTTTTTTCTAATCTATTATCCATAGTATTATATATCTGTAATATGTGTATTGTATTAACCAAAATCCTTTCATTGTAATAAGCGGATGTGAAACCTGAGGAAATTGAGTACCTCCTTGAGTACAACCTACAATTCAGTGTTTTTCCTGCCCTAATCTACAATCCGAATAGGCAGTACAAGCGTGCATTTAGTGTATTTGAGCAGTGAAAACACTAAAACAAAGGATTCTCCAAGACTAGGGTCAGGAACCTGTAATTTTACTGAGGAAAGTCCACTTCCAGTCCTGAGCAGATGAGGGGGCTACTTCACCAAGGCCCTGAGACCTGACCGAGGTATATGAGTAACTGCTATACACAGCACTTTGTCCAACAAAGTTAAATATGGTGGATATAATCAATACTTATCCAAACAGAACAGATGTAATTATGTCAAAGTGTACTATTTTATTTAACAATGTAGTATCTAGAGTAAATGCTGCTCCAGGTCCCAGGATTGATTCTATAATCCTTAGCATGGATTACTTGCTGTGTAGAGTTTCTCATGTTCTTCTTGTGTAGGTTTTCTTTGGGATCTTTTGTTTCCAAAAACATGCAGGTAAGCAGATTAGTTATAATACAGTACATTACAGTATGAAGTTATGGATTGGTTTTAAGTCTGACCCTAACCGAGCTGAAGATTTATGTAAGATGATGATGATGATGATGATTATGATGATGATGATACTAATACTAATATTAATACCAATACTAATGGTAGTATTAATATTAATCTAAGTATTAATATTATCATCTTTATCATCATCACATTGATCATGTTTTGTTAATCAGTATATTATACTACTACTACTACTACTACTACTAATAATAATAATAATAATAATAATAATAATAATAATAATAGAAGTAGCTTTTATATTCTAACTATTTAAATGTTTACCAGTAATGTTTATGCATATTAATATATAATAGGCCTACTACTTCTCTACTCCTTCTACAATTACTAATACTACTGATAATAATAATAATATCAATAATAATAATAATGATAATAATAATAATAATAATAATAATAATAATAATAATAATAATAATAATAATAATAATATTGTCACACTATAATTAATATTCCTAGAGAGCAAATAAACTGAACCTAGCAAATAAAATATGTAGACCTACTAACCTATTAGTACTATTGCTGCTAACTTGCTTAACATCATCATCATCATCATGATCATCAAAATGATAATCTTTAGCATCATACTGTGTATCCGTAATACATGTAAGACAGTACGAATGTATAATAACCATATGCACACATGCGGGTTTGAGATGTAATGTACAATTTCTGTCCACATTGCACTGCTGGCTAAAATCTGCAAATCTGACTGTCCGGTTTGTTTGAATAAGCAGCTCTGTGCGTGCGTTCGTGTGTGTGTGTGTGTGTGTGTGACAGAGAGAGAGAAATGGTGTGTGTGTGTGTGTGTGTGCTCGCGCGGGCTCGGCGCTTGGCTGGGCGGACTGCGCGATCTGCGCGTGCGGATTGCGCGTGCTCGATTATGTGGTGCGCGCGCCCGCCCGTCCCCCCGTCCGCCTACCGTCCTTCAGCAACATCTCTGTCTGTCTGTCTCTATCCATCATCGAGCTGCAGATTCTTAACGGCTTCAAATGCATCACCCCTGTCCTCGGTTTTCCATGTCGGCCAGCTGACGGAATCCCGACTGGGTCTCGCGCTTTTGTGAGGTGAGCACTGCAGACACACGTCAACACGCGCTACGGGCTTCATCTCCGACCCTTTCAGTTTTCTCCTCGAGCCCTATAACCCTGGAAGGAAGGATGAACCAAAGCGGGTTAAAGCGCTGCGGGGGGTTCGGAGCTGTCTGAGGTGCTGAAATGGTGATAAAATCTACATGTGGGATCATTTTGGTTTGGTCTGGTTTTTCATTTTTAAAGAAGGTTGCTTGTTGAGCATGTAGGCATCTGTACACATCAATGCTTCTTCATTTGGCTTTGCAATAAAGCTGCAACACGGACAAGCCGAGAATGTTTTATGCATTAAAGGTGCTTCTCATTGCATCTGTGCACCTTCTCAGTATGGATGTGTTCAGACTTAAAGATTTGTACGTTTTAATTTATATTTAATGTATTTCTGGATTACATCAGTATCCAGTGCTCTGGAACAGGACGTGGTGATGGAAAATCGTGGTTTATTTCACAGGTTACGCAAAGAGTCATAATGAGTCAGGATCAGCATTTCACTGGAGGTCCATATCACAGAAATGTGTCATAGTTAATAGATCAGCATGCACAGGGTGCAATGTACTGCACAATTTGCTGGATTTGTTGCTCTTATCTCAGTTCCATTTTTCCATAAGATGCTCTGATTTTATTATCTTGAGTTTCATAATGGAGACTTTTGAAGTTACCTGTTGATTTCAGCCTCTAAACCAGATAAATGTACAATATCCAAAAGAATGAAATGTGCTCCGTAATTTCTTGTTTAAAATTGATTTTGTGATTCAAGCACAGACTGTAAATGACTTTCCTTGAAAAGAATATCATGTTTTCTTAAATACTTTTTTAAAAATAATTAAAGTAGACATTGTTTATATGAATTATATACACCCACATGCACCCACACTCACTTACTCTTGGTCTTAACTAATGAACTTACTAAATAAATAATGCTCATGTCCTTTCTCTTTGCACACATAAAAATTGTCAATACATGATTCTTTATATTTATATAAAACAACCTAATTATTGTTGCAAATGAAAAACAAAGCTAACTATAAGTAAAGTAAAGACTTACAAAATAAGTGAAAAGAAGTCTTGATCTTGTACATGCTTGATTTACACTAAATCCTGACTAATCCTGGTTTTAACATGACTTGCTTTTTATTATAGCAGTCTTGACTTCAGACTACTGTACACCCCTTAAATAATTGCTATACATTTGGATCAACACACAATCAAGTTAAGATGGAACACTCTTAGAAAAAATGCCCTTTCCTCATTACTTGTGGTTCGAGGCAGTTCAGGACACAACAGCCTGCAATGCCTGTTTGTTATTTGAAACTGGGTAAGGGAACTGGGGTTAAATCCAGATAAAACCTGAAAGGCATGAGGAGAACATGCAATGATTTAAAGTCGATGGGCATCCCATGGATAAAGTCTACTTTTAAAAGACCAAAAATCTTTTTTAGGGAAAAAAGCAAACTTTAATCTACACTACATTCACACACACTACACGTACTTAAGGGCACCACTCCAGTGACAAGGAAAGGAACAGTTACATTCCTTTTTCAACAGTGCGTGCTGAAAAACTAAATCCATTAAACTTTAAAAAAAAGACTTGATCATGCCTGAGTCTCTTACAAAACATTGAATGTTTTCCTGATGCATTGATTTTTTGTTGATCCTTGGATTCGAACACACACCCTGCTGATCATCTGATTGAGTCTGTTAACATGTGCATTGTCTCACTGACATATACTGTACTTGCCTTGTCTCTCATCACTAGGTTGACTGGTCTTCTGGAGAAGCTGTTGAGAATTGGATTTCTGCCAACATGGCGCAAACCAACAGCATCACTCAGAACAGCAATGGAGAGACAGATGACTCCCCCAACACACTGGTGTACAGGAAGGTAAGACTCAGGATGCAGTTCTTTATATCCAAGTTTATATTTTGACATTTGATTTGAGAAGGAAAACTAAGAGAGCTAGAGCCAGAATGACAGTTTAGTTTTTTTCACAAGGAACGCTCAATTCAGAGAGGCATAGTCAAGCTGGCTAGCTTTTATGGATGCTTCGGTTTATTTATATATTTTTTATTTAGCCTAATTCTAAAAGTGTAAAATTCATCACTCCTCTGTGATTTAAATCTTATTTATTTATCCATAAGACAGATTTTTTATTTAATTCATTTAAATTTACATTATGTTTTATGATTTTATTTTTTAAATATTTTTTTCTCTCCTTTGAACAGATTTATTTATTTATTTTAGGAAATATGGGTTTAGTTTAACAGATCATTTTCCTTTTTTTGTAATTTTTTTTCCCTTTTTTTTTATTCCATGCATTGTAGTTAGTATGCCAATATTATACATATTTGACCAACTATTAATTTTCCCATTTATTAATTTTACAATTTATTTAGCACATTCTCTGACTGTATTTTTCTATATGATGCATGTTTTTCCACGTGATCTTCCATCACATGACAAATTGTTTTCCATTTAAAAAATATCCATGCATTTTTATTCATGTTTCACAAAATTCATTTATTTTCTAATATTAGTTTCTTCTATAAATGAAATAAATCATAGGGAAAGAGTGAATGCAAACGGGGGAAAAACCAAATACAAAACATTGCCAAAATACTAAAAACCATAACCTGAATGTGAAACGTGCGGGAAATGGTGAAAACCATGAAAGAGAACAACAACAAATGAAAGACAATGAACCGTGACTATATACACATGGGCCAATTATCATGAACATGAATCAGGGTATGCATACAAATTGGTGGAATGATTCATTAAGGTGCAGTGGTTTGTGGGAAACATAGTCCTTGTCCATAATCATAAGCATTTTTGAGACTTTCAGCAATTTGTTTACCAATATTTGGTAAAATCTATGGACATATTCTAATGTAGTCAATTGATTTAATGTTAATAATATTATTATATGTAATATACATATTATAATATTATAATATAACATATGTTAACTATTGTAATATATATGCATTTGACAATGGTTTTCCTACACATTATTTTTGCACATAATTTGCTCATAATAAATTTTTTTTTGCACACAATATTCCAGTGAATAACTTTTCGTGATGCACATTTTTTCCCCACATGTGGCTTTTCATCACACGACTATTAAAGAAAATCTTTCACATTTATTAAAAAAATCCATACATTTTTTAGCATTAAGACTTTTTCACATTTATTGAAAAATATTTCCATACATTTTGTACAGTCTCGAGTGACTTTTTCACACAATTAATTCCTTTTCTTTTGTTTAATTCCTGTCATTTATTTTTTATCACTGTCCATTTTACACAATTATGGGTTTAGCTAAACCAATAACTCTGTTTTTCGCAACATTTTGTAAAATCTGTAGAAATGTTTCCATGCATTTAATTGAGTTTTATATTTTACTACTTTACAAAAATTTACATTTATAAAAATGCATATTTTTTTTTTAGCATAACAATTTTTCACGTTTCAAACATCTGATTCATCTTATTGCTCTGCATAAACTTGCAATGTGTAACATTTTTTTAAATGCAGATTTTCATGTAAATTACGTCATCATGTGACTCAAATGTGTGCTCTTTTTTCATAATCCTTGATGTGGTGATGGCTCCTGAGAGTATAAAGAGTAAAACACATTTCTAGCTACAAGTCGGGGATTAGTAAAAGGCCAGACATGCAGTTAGCGTAATAAATTTCACTTATTATTAACTCATTACTAACAGTCTAAATAAATGACCGTCTACTGTTAAATCTTGTTTTTAGTTGGATTGTGGGTAGGGATCCTGAAAATCAGAATGCCTGTGTTTGAATATTGCCAGTCAGTGGAACAAAATCATCTATTTGGATGTCAGCCAGTGTGGAAATCTTTTCGCTCTGACTCACTTTGTAACTCGTTATTGTGACTCGATGTGATGTGTTGAGTTCTTTCTATTTATCCGAGTCTTCCTCTTTATAGATTGAGTCATTTGTCTCAGTGCTGTTTAATAATGTCCCAAATGAATGCACAGAAGAAGTCATACTTGTGTTAGTCATAGACTTTGGAAGCTGAAGTTGTATTATTTAATCTGTCAGGCAGGAAGTCAGCTGAAGTTATAGAAATGAAGACATTTCTAAATGCACTAAATGAGCTTTAATACTTCCTGGGTGCTTTCAATAATAGTTTTTAATCAGTTATCTCTTTTATTATATATGAAGTTCTGCAAAATAGGATAATCACAAGTAGAATCATGTCACATTTAGTCTGGAGACTAATATAACGCTTTATAGTAGAATTTTTTAATTATATATATATATATATATATATATATATATATATATATATATATATATATATATATATATATATATATATATATATATACACAGTACAGACCAAAAGTTTGGACACACCTTCTCATTCAAAGAGTTTTCTTTATTTTCATGACTATGAAAATTGTAGATTCACATTGAAGGCATCAAAACTATGAATTCACACATGTGGAATTATATATGGAATTATATACATAACAAAAAAGTGTGAAACAACTGAAAAATGTCATATTCTAGGTTCTTCAAAGTAGCCACCTTTTGCTTTGATTACTGCTTTGCACACTCTTGGCATTCTCTTGATGAGCTTCAAGAGGTAGTCACCTGAAATGGTCTTCCAACAGTCTTGAAGGAGTTCCCCGAGAGATGCTTGGCACTTGTTGGCCCTTTTGCCTTCACTCTGCGGTCCAGCTCACCCCTAAACCATCTCGATTGGTTTCAGGTCCGGTGACTGTGGAGGCCAGGTCATCTGGCTCAGCACCCCATCACTCTCCTTCTTGGTCAAATAGCCCTTGATGCCTTCAGTGTGACTCTACAATTTTCATAGTCATGAAAATAAAGAAAACTCTTTGAATGAGAAGGTGTGTCCAAACTTTTGGTCTGTACTGTATATATATATATATATATATATATATATATATATATATATATATATATATATATATATATATATATATATATATATATATTCCATCATTAACATTCTGCTAATTAACAAGCACTGTCTACCCTAATCCTTTTTCAAACGTAGTCTTGTTCTATAGGCCGATTTATTTTTATTTTTCATTTCTGGTCATACAGTTATACACTCTAAAGCTTGAAATGGCACAAATAAACTTAATAGTGCTTTATAATACTTATGATATGTAACATTATATCAATTTGTTCATATTCTGAAGAATTTTATTCCACTTCCAGTCAAAGAAAAACTTATAAGTCCAGCAGTCATTGAAGATCATGTAAGATAAAAGCATGTAAGGGTTTGTCTGTGTTCCCTCTGTCAGGAATGTTTAAAGCTTTAGCTATGTAATTCTACAACAGAGTGTCACTTCAAACTCACTTTTTAATGGAAATAACTCTCAATAAGGGTTTTTGGTGAAAAAAAAAAAGAAATCTTGAAGAACCCACAAGGAACCTTGAGAAAGGTTTATTTTGAAGTACAACCTTCCAGAGGTTCTTTTAAGCAAATAGTACAAATGATGTAGTAACCCACCTTTGATGTTCTCTTTGAATAATTATTCTTGTGGAAGGGTTCTATGAAGGACCACAAAACAGAGTTTTATCCAAAAGTTACAAACCTTTCATATTCAAACAAACCCTTGGAGTGTTTTATCTTCATTCAGCCACACCGATATACACCTACATAGATGTTTTATTAGTCTTATTGTACAGAGTAAAGTATTCATAGTAGTTGAAGCATTGTGTGCTTTTTATCATGAATAAAACTTGCAGAATAAATCAGGAGTTAAAGGGTTCATTCGAAACTATTGTCTGGTATGTGACCCATGTGTGAATGGACGTGTATATTTACGAGGCTTTTGCGTGATTCATGCCTAGTGTACTGTGCGCTGTGTTTGATCACACACACACTTATGCACGACAGGCCACAATTATGTCTGATGAATGACTCGAATACGCACTGCTTTTTTTTTTATTATGCCTGTTAGAAATAATATCGAATCACGGCTCGGAACGTTAGTTGTTTCCGTCACAGATTTATCTTCCTTATGAAGCGATTATGAGACGGTGAGGAAAACCCGCTACATTCTCATTGTATCTGGTCTTTACTTCACACCTGAGTGTGTTTGGTTTTTCACGAGGCCTTCATCCGATTGAACAATATGAGAGAGTGAATCATTTCCCAATCTCTCTCTCTCTCTCTCTCTCTCTCTCTCTCTCTCTCTCTCTCTCTCTCTCTGTCACTTTCTCATTCACTTTCTTCATTTCACCCTTCAGTTGGTTTCTGCACTGCTTGTTCCTATTTAGAGACATGCACACACAAACACACCACTGTTGCGCTGTTCCTCACCATTGTTGCCACTGGCTCAATCATTAGGGATAAACTTATACAGAGTAATTAATGATGCTAAAATTTATATTTGCAATCAATTTATTGCCGCTTTGGGAAAACGCACTATATAACTAGACTTGAATTGAATTGAATAATATTTCAGTGATATGATATTAATATTCATTAGGAATAACCTTTGAGATTTCACTTTTATGAAACTCATCTGGTGTTGTGTTGCGTTTTTTGTCTTTTTTCAGCTGTGGAATTTTCAAGCTGATTAAAGTAGGGCATGTCGTGTGTGTCGAGGACAAGAGCTGAGCTGTGTTGTGAGGTTAAACTTATTTTCCCTGTCTGCCTCAGGGTGACTTAGTGAAGCAAAAAATTATGTCCTGTAGCCTGAGGGAACGACAGTGACACACAAACACACACACACACACACACACACACACACACACTCACACACTCACACTGGTCATTTTGTTCTGGTTTGCCATCCTGAATAAACACAAAGCAATTCATACCCACAAATTAAAAAAAATAATAATTAAGATTGGCTGTTAATGCTAGCATAACACTTGCTAGCAGGTAGGATTCTTTGGATGATCCCTAGTGCTAGCCAATAGGATTGCATAAATTTAAGTGCTGACCTTGTGTTCTTTCCAGCATGTTTATCTAGCAAGATGAAAACTCAAAGACTAAGCACTTCATGGTACCCTGAAAGTAAACACGACCAAGTTTGCTTTACACCCAGCTAGCTTCCTGCAGACAGTGAAAGTGTTTAATCTGGCGAGGACAGTAAACTGATGCTTTTCAGTCAACAATCGTTCAAGCTAAAAGCCGATTAAATGTCAAATCGTTTCCGTTTTCTCCTTCTGAGTTTAGAAGAAAAGCCCGAGCTCCATTGTGAAAATTTCTCTGCCTGTAGCGTAATTGCCTGTATTACTAGAACCACATCCTGGTAAAGATGCTGTACTCATATTTTAATGCTCATAAACCAAATATAATCTCAAATTTTAATTAAGGATGATTTAGATGAGTGCTACTATTTCCAAATAGGTTTCTGTGGCCTGCAGTTTTGTTATGATGCATTTTAACTTGGTCCCTGTCTATGTTCCTGTTTGCAGCATTGTGGTGTAATTGTTGCTGGTGTTTATTCTGCTCCTGTGGTGGTGTTGATGTTATTCATGGTGATATTTTGCTGACAGTAATAATGGTGTTGTATTGGTGGTGGTGTTGATGTACTATATAATATATAATATACTACATGCACAAAAAAGACAATTAGTATGGTCTGTGCTTGCTGAACATCCCATTTCACCTTTAGTCACATTTATGTGCTGTTATTATAAACTCCACTCTAATTTGAAGATGTTCCACTAGATAATGGACTGTGATTATGGAGATTTGTGCTCATTCAGCCACAAGGGTATTAGTAAAGTCAGGAAGTGATGTAGGATGAGAAGGTGTGGAGTGTAGTCAGTGTTCCAATTTTTCGATAATCTGCTGGTCTTGTTGTTTTGGTGATGGTGATGAGTTCTTTAGTGTTTTATTCAGTGGTGATTCAGTTGATGTTATTAGTGTTGTTATGGTGGTTTTAAAGTTATTAGTGTTGTATGTGTATGGTGGTGGGGGAGCTTGTAGCTTAGCAGTTAAAGCATTGGACTTTGGATCGTTAGGACATTAGATCAAATCCCAGCCACACCAAGCTACAAATTCCAGGCCCCTAAAAAGGGCCTTTAACCCCATAGCTGCTCAGTTGTATGAATAAGATAAATGTAAGTCTCTCTGGATGAGGGCATCTGCCAAATGGCATAAATGTATTTGATGGTGATAGTGTTGATGTCAGTGGTAGTAAAAATGTTATTAGTGTTGTAACTCTTAAATCCTGTAAAGCTGCTTTGAGACAATGTCCGTTGTGAAAAGCGCTATAGAAATAAATTTGACTTGTTGTATATTGTGTTGAAAAATGTATAAGTGTTGTATATGGTGGTGATAGTGTTGATGTTATTGGAGTATTGGTGGTGGTCATAATGTTATTAGTGTTGTATTTGTTCATTATATATTATTGGTGTTATATTGGTGATGGTAATGTTTTTGGTGATGTATTGGTGGTGGTAGTGTTGATGTTTTGGTAATGATTTGGTGGAGGCAGTGATGATGTCATTGGTATATTGGTAGTGGTAATAATATTGTTGTATTTGGTAGTGAAAGTGGTTATTGTTGTTATTGTTGTGTTTGGTACACATAGTGTTGATGTTATTGTGTTGTATTTGTGGTGGTAATAATGTTTATTGGTGAGGTATTGGTGCTGGTGGTGTTGAGGTCATTAGTTCTGTATTTAGGGTTGATAATGCTGATGATATTGGTGTTGTATTAGTGGTGGTGAAAATGTTATTAGTGTTGTATTGGTGGTGGTAATGATGATGTTATTGCTGTTATATTGGTGGTGGTAATACTGGTTTTGGTGATGTATTAGTGGTGGTATTGTTGATGGAGTGTATTTGGTGGTGATAGTTGATTGGTGTGTTTTGTTGTATTTTATTGTGATTGTAAAGTTATTGGTGATGTATTTTGTAGTGGTAGTAATGTTGTTTAGTGGTGCTAATGTTAATAGCATTAGTGCTGTATTTGGTGGTGATAATTATTTTATCAGTGTTTAATTAGTGGTAATAATAATGTTATTTGTGTTGATTCATTTGTGGTATATTTTTAATGTATGCTATTATAATATTGGTGATTGTATATATATATATATATATATATATATATATATATATATATATATATATATATATCATTGTAATAGTTGTGATGATGTTTAGAGAAGTGTACTCATTGTAAGGAAGGTATTAATAATTTGGTGGAAGTGTTGGTGTTATTGATATTATTGATAACAGTGGAAGTGTTTTTCATATTGGTATTGTTTTGTATCAGTAATAATGCCCTTGGTGTTGTATTGTTGATAGTGTTGTTGATAGTGTTATTTTAATAGTGCCGTTAGTGGTATTTAGTAGTACTATTATGTTTTTTCAGAATTTTTATATTCCCTGTGTGAGCATGTGTACGCATGTGTGATATTGAGACAGCTTTATCTCCTTCGATGCTTTTGCCTCCAGCACCTGAACATTAATAATCCATCCACAGCATGCAATATGAAAGAGAGAGAGATGAAGAGACAAAGAGATGAGAAAGAGCAAGAGGTAGCACATTTGTGAGAGGGGAAAAAGGCAGTGATTGAAGTGATTAATCAGCCATCCAGTGCGTGCAATATAAGCTGGAAAAGATGGATAGGAACAGGAAGGATTGAGCGAGTGAGAGAGAACTTGCTAAATGAGTACACATATTAAAAGTAGGTGGATTCAGTCTGACACAGGAAAGTACCACGTTCAGGGATAATGGTGAAGGAAGAGTGATAAAAAATGTGATAAAAAAAAATACGTTTGCACATTACAAAGAAAAATCTACAGAGAACAAAATATGTACTAAATCAGACATGAATTATTCATTTAAAATTCTTTTCGCATATATTTTGGGTCAAATATGGCAGCTCAGTTTTTCCAACAAATTGTGGGAAAGGTTTTTTCTGTCTTTATATTTTTAAGGAAAGCAAACTCATGAAAACCACCAAAGAATTATCGTGGGCACAATAATGTTAAGTCAAGGATGAGTCCTAAAATAGCATTCTGAAGACAACCTTTTAACCTTTTCTTATCTGGCACATTTAAATGTTATATTTAACCAGAAAATGGCTTGGGTCCACAATAAAACCTCTCCTTGGTATACTAAAACATCCTGTGGCATACAGTTGATCACAAATCACAAAAACTGTTTAGAGCTTATTGTTATTGAATGCTGTTTATTTAGCAAACACACTTACTCAATCACGTCAGGGTCGTGCTAGATCCGGCCTCTCCTGGGAGACTTGAAACCATCGAAGACAGAAATGAAATTGATTTATATCCTAATGTTAATAGCATTAGTGCTGTATTTGGTGGTGATAGTTGATTGGTGTGTTTTGTTGTATTTTATTGTGATTGTAAAGTTATTGGTGATGTATTTTGTAGTGGTAGTAATGTTGTTTAGTGGTGCTAATGTTAATAGCATTAGTGCTGTATTTGGTGGTGATAGTTGATTGGTGTGTTTTGTTGTATTTTATTGTGATTGTAAAGTTATTGGTGATGTATTTTGTAGTGGTAGTAATGTTGTTTAGTGGTGCTAATGTTAATAGCATTAGTGCTGTATTTGGTGGTGATAGTTGATTGGTGTGTTTTGTTGTATTTTATTGTGATTGTAAAGTTATTGGTGATGTATTTTGTAGTGGTAGTAATGTTGTTTAGTGGTGCTAATGTTAATAGCATTAGTGCTGTATTTGGTGGTGATAGTTGATTGGTGTGTTTTGTTGTATTTTATTGTGATTGTAAAGTTATTGGTGATGTATTTTGTAGTGGTAGTAATGTTGTTTAGTGGTGCTAATGTTAATAGCATTAGTGCTGTATTTGGTGGTGATAGTTGATTGGTGTGTTTTGTTGTATTTTATTGTGATTGTAAAGTTATTGGTGATGTATTTTGTAGTGGTAGTAATGTTGTTTAGTGGTGCTAATGTTAATAGCATTAGTGCTGTATTTGGTGGTGATAGTTGATTGGTGTGTTTTGTTGTATTTTATTGTGATTGTAAAGTTATTGGTGATGTATTTTGTAGTGGTAGTAATGTTGTTTAGTGGTGCTAATGTTAATAGCATTAGTGCTGTATTTGGTGGTGATAGTTGATTGGTGTGTTTTGTTGTATTTTATTGTGATTGTAAAGTTATTGGTGATGTATTAGTGGTGGTATTGTTGATGGAGTGTATTTGGTGGTGATAGTTGATTGGTGTGTTTTGTTGTATTTTATTGTGATTGTAAAGTTATTGGTGATGTATTTTGTAGTGGTAGTAATGTTGTTTAGTGGTGCTAATGTTAATAGCATTAGTGCTGTATTTGGTGGTGATAGTTGATTGGTGTGTTTTGTTGTATTTTATTGTGATTGTAAAGTTATTGGTGATGTATTTTGTAGTGGTAGTAATGTTGTTTAGTGGTGCTAATGTTAATAGCATTAGTGCTGTATTTGGTGGTGGTAATACTGGTTTTGGTGATGTATTTTGTAGTGGTAGTAATGTTGTTTAGTGGTGCTAATGTTAATAGCATTAGTGCTGTATTTGGTGGTGATAGTTGATTGGTGTGTTTTGTTGTATTTTATTGTGATTGTAAAGTTATTGGTGATGTATTAGTGGTGGTATTGTTGATGGAGTGTATTTGGTGGTGATAGTTGATTGGTGTGTTTTGTTGTATTTTATTGTGATTGTAAAGTTATTGGTGATGTATTTTGTAGTGGTAGTAATGTTGTTTAGTGGTGCTAATGTTAATAGCATTAGTGCTGTATTTGGTGGTGGTAATACTGGTTTTGGTGATGTATTAGTGGTGGTATTGTTGATGGAGTGTATTTGGTGGTGATAGTTGATTGGTGTGTTTTGTTGTATTTTATTGTGATTGTAAAGTTATTGGTGATGTATTTTGTAGTGGTAGTAATGTTGTTTAGTGGTGCTAATGTTAATAGCATTAGTGCTGTATTTGGTGGTGATAGTTGATTGGTGTGTTTTGTTGTATTTTATTGTGATTGTAAAGTTATTGGTGATGTATTTTGTAGTGGTAGTAATGTTGTTTAGTGGTGCTAATGTTAATAGCATTAGTGCTGTATTTGGTGGTGATAGTTGATTGGTGTGTTTTGTTGTATTTTATTGTGATTGTAAAGTTATTGGTGATGTATTTTGTAGTGGTAGTAATGTTGTTTAGTGGTGCTAATGTTAATAGCATTAGTGCTGTATTTGGTGGTGATAGTTGATTGGTGTGTTTTGTTGTATTTTATTGTGATTGTAAAGTTATTGGTGATGTATTTTGTAGTGGTAGTAATGTTGTTTAGTGGTGCTAATGTTAATAGCATTAGTGCTGTATTTGGTGGTGATAGTTGATTGGTGTGTTTTGTTGTATTTTATTGTGATTGTAAAGTTATTGGTGATGTATTAGTGGTGGTATTGTTGATGGAGTGTATTTGGTGGTGATAGTTGATTGGTGTGTTTTGTTGTATTTTATTGTGATTGTAAAGTTATTGGTGATGTATTTTGTAGTGGTAGTAATGTTGTTTAGTGGTGCTAATGTTAATAGCATTAGTGCTGTATTTGGTGGTGATAGTTGATTGGTGTGTTTTGTTGTATTTTATTGTGATTGTAAAGTTATTGGTGATGTATTTTGTAGTGGTAGTAATGTTGTTTAGTGGTGCTAATGTTAATAGCATTAGTGCTGTATTTGGTGGTGATAGTTGATTGGTGTGTTTTGTTGTATTTTATTGTGATTGTAAAGTTATTGGTGATGTATTTTGTAGTGGTAGTAATGTTGTTTAGTGGTGCTAATGTTAATAGCATTAGTGCTGTATTTGGTGGTGATAGTTGATTGGTGTGTTTTGTTGTATTTTATTGTGATTGTAAAGTTATTGGTGATGTATTTTGTAGTGGTAGTAATGTTGTTTAGTGGTGCTAATGTTAATAGCATTAGTGCTGTATTTGGTGGTGATAGTTGATTGGTGTGTTTTGTTGTATTTTATTGTGATTGTAAAGTTATTGGTGATGTATTAGTGGTGGTGAAAATGTTATTAGTGTTGTATTTGTGGTGGTAATAATGTTTATTGGTGAGGTATTGGTGCTGGTGGTGTTGAGGTCATTAGTTCTGTATTTAGGGTTGTTTTTAAAAGAAGAAGATGAAAAGTGTTGTCACTGATAAATCAAACAGAAATGTACATTTAAATTTATGGCTTTTGGTAGGTGCCCTTATGCAAAGTGATGTAAAATTATATATGCACTTACAATTATGATTACAATTACAGAACTGAGCAGTTAAGGGCTAAGGGCCATGATCAAGGGCCCCAAAGGTGCATGTTGGTGGTGCTGGGATTTGCTCACAACCCTTTGATCAGAAGTTTAACATCTTATACGAAAGGTGGTAGCTCAGCGGGTAAGGCTCTGGGTTTCTGATCGGAAGGTCAGGGGTTCAAGCCCTGGAATCGCCAAGCTGCCACTCTTGGGCCCTTAAACAAGGCCCTTAAACCCTTCCAAGAGCACTGTATCATGGCTGACCCTGCGTGACATGTATAAGGCACCCTTACCTTTTTTTATCCATTAAGAGATAGCGAGTCAAAGAAAGAAAGAAAGAAAGAAAGAATGAAAGTCAGCCAGACAGAGACACAGATAGTGTATAAATACTAATATTACTAATAATGAAGCTGTTGGTGTTATCTTTATGTGCTGATTTTTGCTCAATTTCTCATCTGAATGTTTTCTTTTCTAGTCAAATTCATTCTGTTTCCCAGTCCATTTATTAAAATCACCATATTCACTATTTTATTTAAAATGCTACACAAAAATTTTTCATTTTCTCACTCAGGCCATATGTTTACAAAACCTTTTTCAGACTATGTTACTATGGTTTTAGTTGTTTCTCATCAGCACATTAATTTAGAATATATATATATATATATATATATATATATATATATATATATATATATATATATATATATATATATATATATATATATATATATATGTATAATGTATGTGTGTGTGTATGTGTAATACAGAGGATATCTCAGAAAGGAGTGTGCTCTCAGTTCGCTGTTGGAGATGGAGAGTCGGCGAATCCCACAGTGTCCTAAAGAGCACAGAATGCAAAGCCCAGTGGGAACATGGCACTAAGCAACAGCAGGCTACAAAGAGGAAGCGCTGCTCGTACCTGAAGGTCGAGGATTTTGCATGGGGTGGGTTTTTACTCGAGTGTAAAACATCCTTCGCTTTTACAGTTTCAGAAAACTGTCTCAATCTGGGGTTCAAATGCTTGTTTTCATAGTGATACCTTAGGGGCTACTTTGTTTGTGCTGTTTTCTGAGGGTTCTATTTGTAGAGAAACATTATGAAGAACCTGAAAAACTAAATATGTACAGTCAAGAGTATACATATCTGGTTTGTGATATAGTTTTATAAATAGAATTTAATTAGCCTCTTGGTTTTCTTTGCTCCATTCGAATATCATGTGAAGCACCAGACACTAGTCCAGAAATCCAAAACTTTCAGCGATCGTGTTCATGTCAGAAAAAGGTTTTCATCAAGGCCAATTTTCACCAATGCTAGTCCAATTTTTTATATATATATGGTCTATATGGTTAACATGCATGGATTTTGAGATCTTCCCCCACTCCTCTATGCAAGCTTGGAGACCTTAAATGATTTTCACTGATGGACAGCAACCTTCAAGACATCGCATAGATTTCCAATTACATTTCGAGCCCTGATTCAAGCTGCTTCAGAACATCTACTTTGTTCCTACTAAGCCACTCCTTGGTAGCTTTAGATTATGAATTTCAGACACATTTTCAGACATTTTTGCCAATTTCATCAGGTGCTTCCCCAGAGTCTCCTTTTTGTATTTAACTCCATCTAGTTTTACCACAATAATGACAAGTACCATAGTCCCTGCAGATCGTGCTTCAAGTTTAGGATGGAATCGTTTCAGAGATGGGATGTTGTCAAAAAAGTTATTTTTTGGTTTCCTCTGACCAAAAAACCCTTCTCACCACATTCACAAACACCAGACCTTTATGAAGCATTAATGTAGTTAATAAAATGCTTACAAGGACATTATTACCAACTTAAGTGCACACACACATACACAAACATACACATATACATACACAGACAAAGACACTCACATACAAACACACAATCTCAACAATACAAATTTATTGAACCACAGAATATGGTGCAAAACTAAACTCAGCTTAAGGGTGTGTGTGTGTGTGTTTGTGTGTGTGTGTGTGTGTGTGTGTGTGCATGCACTTGCTCATGCATGCATGCTAAGACCTGGTCAAAGTCCCCAGCAATCCTCATTAGCTCAACACAGCTTCAAGCTGTGTAGAGTGCAGCCAGTCAGACGTCTGGGGCCAATTAACCTTGCATATATTTCCCTCTTTCAAAGTTGACACTGTGTGTGGTGTGTGAATGGTGTGCATGTTGTGTGTGTGTGTGAGAGAGAGGTTGTGTGTTTTGTGCATATCACAGCCTTATCATACATTAAACCCCAAGCTTCCAATCTGTACTTATGCATGTCAGACTCCCTGTGTTCTTAATTAAATATAATCACCAGTGGCTACAGCCTTTCATTTACATGTATGCTAAGCTTAAATGGAGAAAATAAAACCCAACATTATCATAACAAATAATATTCAGAGGAACTGGAATTCAAATCTGACATTGATGCCAAGCACAACTGCTCTTTTCTTACAAAGATAAAGGACACACACACACACACACACACACACACACTCACACTCAGACACACACTGAGGTATGTTGACTAGAACAAATGCACAGGTGAGAAACTAAAAAAACACATTCCATGATGTATACATTCAACACAAACTCACACAAGCAATGTTTTTAATTACCTATAAATACATTCCAGCATGCGCGGAGATCTTAATCTGTAAATGCAACAGAACATTTCATCCTTGAGTGAAAATGATGCGCACACACACGCACACACACACACACACACACACACACACACACACACACACACACACACACACACACTCTACAGCACACAGCTACAGGAGGTAAGACAAATTCTTTCTAATGATTCTTCCTGTTAGTATTCCTCCCACTTTGCCTGCACACTGTCACTGAATTATCCTGATTACATTATTCTCCTATAATACTGTATATTCACAGCATGCACAATGGGAAATTTGTAGGCAGCAAAACTTGGCTTGGATGGATACAAGATTTTAACTCAAAACGCTTACATTCCCTACATACTCTTAATCTTAAATATTAAATGAAGAACATGCAGGGGTTGCTGTTGTTGGGTTGGGGTGGGGGTGTTGGGGATGGGGGGGGGGTGGTTTTGCTGTTGGAAAAAACTAATCAATGGTACCAATCGGAACTTGATGCTAAGAAAAACAGATTATTGGATTAATGGTTTCTTTTCTCAGGACAGACAAAATGATTTATTCCTTTTACACTACAGTATTTTGTCAATGCTTTTAAATATCATAATTAAATCAAATTAAAAAAAAGGAAAAAGGTTAGTATTGTGAACTAGTTATTGAGCAGTCGTTCCCTTACTTATTGCTCCATTCTGTTTTTCCCCCTTTAAAAAATTGTTGTGTGCGAAAAAACACATGCAGCTTGTCATTTTACATTGATATTTTTCCAGAGAAATGGAAAAGTCCCGATGACTTTCTCATGGTGGACAAGCTACTTGATTTGAATTGTTATAAGGCCTTCATCCCTTCATCAGGACCTCATTAACACACAAACATAAATCAAATACATAACTGTTACTTCAATTCAATTTTATTTATACAGCAATTTTAACAATGGACATTGCCACAAAGCAGCTTTACAAATTTAAAAAAAATTACAAAAAAATCTATAAAACAGTCAATATAAGTATTGTATATAAGTATTGTAATTATATATTCATATATTTAATATTTTTGTAATTGTTATAATATCTGTACAGTTGCTTTGAGACAATGTCCATTAATAAACTTATATTGACTGATTAATATAATAAAAATATGATAGCACTGATGAGTGAGCCAGTGGTGACAATGGAAAGGAAAATCTCCCTAAGATGGTATAAGGAAGAAACCTTGAGAGAAACCAGACTCAGAAGGGAACCCATCCTCATCTGGGTGACACTGAAAAGATAGATAAACATCTGTTTATTTTGTCTATTTAGGGTTTTAAAAGTCGCAGCAACATGTTTTGCTACAAATTTGAACTGACCATGATGCTCGCTTTGTTCCTGCATGTAAGTGTGTGTGTGTGTGTTTGTGTGGGAGTAAAGTAGGTGCTCTGACTCATCTCGTGTTGAGGATGGTTCTACTAAACCACCCACCTGCAACAGGCACACACACACACACACACACACACACACACACACACACACACACACACACTGAGGCGATTGTAGGACACCTGACTGTATAATGGTTCTTTTTGAACATCTCAGTCTACATTTAGACCCTATTTGATCTTATAATAACCTCCACTCTTCTGGGAAGGTGCTCCATTAGATTTTGAAGTGTGTTTGTGTAAAATTCTGGAGATTCATTAAGAAACAAGGATCTTAGTAAATTCAGGAACTGTTTTTAAAGCTTTATAGCAAGCCATGCAAGATCTTCCACTCCAAAAGATTTTCACGCCTATTTTCATTTATAAATGGCAAAAAACCCACTCATCTTCTCCCCTTCATTTTCTACTGTTTATATTTAACTCTAATTTACTCAATCTGATAAACGTCATGACTACTGTTAGCATGCAGTAGTGACCTCAGCCAATATGTAAGGAATTTTAAGGTTGTAAGGCCATGCGATCATAGGACACTAATCAACTACATGTCACGCAAAAACAGCATGTCTAATAGGTGTTTTCTCAATGCTTTTATCCATTTATATTGCTGTTGTTCTTTTTATTTCCTTTTACCACTTATATTATAGCAGCTCTTAACCTCCACTCACTTCTTTTTGTAATATGTAAAAATCTGCTGAGAAATTACTGATCGGAAGGTCGGAGGTTCAAGCCCCACTATCGTCAATCTGCCACTCTCGGGCCCTTCAGCAAGAATTTTATTGTGCTGCAATATACGTGAGACAATTAAAAATAAAAAATAAAAAAAATAAAAAATTTTTTTACAGAAAACATGTGATGTTCTAGAAAATGGCAACACTTTACTGACCAATCTGACTTAAGAATTTTCCATGTATGGATTACAGTAATTGTGCAAAATATTGGGCTTTTCATCAAAATCTCACTTCAGTCTACATGTTACATACATGATTTTACACTTACGCTTTTATTTCCTCCAAGTCTTTTAGATCACCTACTGTTTGCTTGGGAATTTTTTTAAAGGATTTCTCGATGCATTAATAGATTGATTCATTAATTGATTGACTGATTGATTGGTTGATTGGTTAAGTGATTGATTAATAAACATTTTTGAACATTAGTATAATAATATAATAGTATAGATTGTAACTCATTCTTATCTGCAGATGTACAGCAGACTTGCTGTTTTGCCATTATATTGTATGAACACATTTCTTATTTGTACATAATTTCCAAATGTTTTTTGCCTATAAAATGTGGGTGTATGCATCATTGCCTATGTGTGTGCATCTGCATCTTTGTGTATGTGTCTCTATGTCTCTGTTTGCAACTGTGTGTTTGTGTGTGTGTGTATCTTTCCCTGTGTGTGTTTGTGTTTTTCATACATTTAATTGCAATTATTTTGCATTAACACAGTTCTTATTTGTACATAATTTACTATTTTTTTTGTTCATGTATTCAGTGTGTGTTTGTGGGGGAGGGAGGCTTCTAAGGGTGTCTATATTTGTGTATTTCAGCATATGCTGAGCTTGTGTATGTATTTGAGTGTGTGTGTGTGTCTGTGTGTAGAGGAGCATAAAGCACTTCAAAGGCTTGCAGAGTGCTCTGAGAGTATCGGCACCTCCAGCAATGAGTAAAAAAAAAGGCCACTGTCCATCTGTCATCCCTGTGTGTGTGTGTGTGTGTGTGTGTGTGTGTGTGAGAGAGAGACTGAAAGACCCTTTCTCTTTTTATTTCTTTTATTTGGAGGACCAAAGCATGTGCTCTGATTCAGTTTCTCTCGCTCTTTGTTTTATACATTCAATAAACAATTATGCAATTATTTAATTATTTAATTATGCACTCTGGCCTAATGAATATTCATTCACACATCCGTTCCTGGTCCACTCTTTCCTGTAAACTGTCTCTGTGTGTGTGTGTGTGTGTGTGTGTGTGTGTGTGTGTGTGTGTGTGTGTGTGTGTGTGTGTCTTTGCCTGTGTGTGTATCTCAATATTTGTTTATGCGTTTCTATGTCTCTGTGCTCATTTGTGTGTGTATGTGTGTGCATCTGTATCTTTGTGCTTTTATGTCTCTGTTTGCATCTGTGTGTCTCTTTGTGTCTTTGCCTGTGTGTTTTGTATATATGTATATTTGTGTACTGTATGTGTTTCTGTCTTTGTGTGCGTCTTTGCATCTGTCTGTGTTTGTATGTCTCTGTTTGCATCTGTGTGTATGTGTGTGTATCTGCATGTACAGTATGTGTGTGTTTCTATGTCTCTGTGTGCATCTGTGTGTGTGTGTGTGTGTGTGTGTATCTGTATGTTTGTGTATGTGTTTCTAGGTCTCTGTGTGCATGGTTGTGTGGGTGTATCTGTATGTGTGTGTGTTTTCACAGTATGTCCCTGTGTGCATCTGTGTGTGTGTTTTTGCCTGTGTGTATCTGTATTCATCTGTGTGTGTGTGTGTGTGTGTGTGTGTGTGTGTTTGTGTGTACATGTCCTCAGCTCAAGGACAAACCCTTTTTGTTTCAGTGTTGTGGTGGATTATGTAATCCAGGAGGAATTTCAACTTGTCCAAAACAGGCAGCACGCCACTCTCATTTCCACTCTCTTGCTCAGTTACCATGGCAACCTGCATGATGACGACATAAATACATCATGGCTGCCTTGAGAAGAGCGAAAGGGTGAGAGAAAGAAAGAGAGAGAGAGAGAGAGAGAGAGAGAGAGAGAGAGAGAGAGAGAGGAACAAGGACACAGTAATAGCAGACGTCCTTCAATAACCTTGTCCACGGGAGGCTGATAACACTGACAGTCATTAACACACACCAACGTGTTTCATATCAGTCACAACAGGAGCAGCAGCAGCCTGTAAGAGGGTCTGTGTGTGTAAGAGTGAGTGTGAGAGTGAGAGTGTGTGCAAGGTCCCATAGATTAGATCTGTATGCAAGTGGACAGAAGATGATATTATTTGTGTGTGTGTGTGTGTGTGTGTGTGTGTGTGTGTGTGTGTGGATACAAGCTGTAGCAACCTGGATACTAAATAGTTGTGTGTATTCTGAAAGTAGGTGGGCAAATTTGTGCTGTGTGTGTGTGTGTGTGTGTGTGTGTGTGTGTGTGTGTGTGTGTGTGTGTGTGTGTGTGTGTTTTGGAAATAGGTGCTCGGTCATTGCTCAGTTGTGTGTATAGGTTGTGTAAAAGTGCTGGCTTATTCAACATGAATGGCTCTGTGTGTGTGTGTGTGTGTGTGTGTGTGTGTGTGTGTGTGTGTGTGTGTGAACATGGGATATTTACAGAATCAGATTGGTATAGTAACTATATTTATATTTACACATAGATAGATAGATAGATAGATAGATAGATAGATAGATAGATAGATAGATAGATAGATAGATAGATAGATAGATAGTTAAATAGATAGATAGATAGATTGCAGTTAAGTTAACTTTGTTATTTATGTGTGTGGCACAATTATTGGCACCCCTACAAATTCAAATTTATTCATAGTCATTCTTGGGAGACTGACTTCGAGTAGACGCCTTACCAAGCTCTGCTGAAGTGCACTTAATTATCATTATTTATGTCCAAGCCAAAGGATCTTTGAACTTTAATGAGACTTTAAGAATCATTTTTCATAACAAGCAGCTACTGAGAAATTTGTTTATAATGTATTTAAAGCATTGGCAGGCCATGCGTTTCACACCTAGGCCTTCAGTGGTGTCATGAATCAAACCACCTCTTAATACCATCATTATGACACCACAGCTATAGAAACTATCAATATCAGACATTACACACATTACTAATGCAAGAAACCCAATGATTACAATCAAACAAGTCTCCTTTCACTGTAGCCACAGCTGCACAGACGCATCAATATTAACCTCAACATGATTCCGGGTTTATCATGAATGTTCATGCATTGTTGTTGTGCATTATGTTATGTTCTGGTGATTTGAAATGAAGGCAAATTGTGCGTTTTTGTGCAAAATCTACGGGAAAAAAAACACAAAAGTATAAATAATTCTTGAACAGCTTAACAGTTGTTTTGAACTCTTTCGGCTGATATTTCCTCATCATGTCCATCCTTTCTTGAAAAGTCCATCTTGAAAATGTTCTTGTATGTTTATCTGAGACCAATCAAATCTCCTCTGTCAGCCATTGTGGAATGAAAAAAGAAACAGATATTAAATCCACACAAATATATTAAGGTTTGTGCAGCTTGTTAAATATGCAGTTTGCAAGCTCTGACTAGTGAGCTCTCTGACTATCCAATCAAAGGATATGAAAATACTGGCATTATTGGGTGCCTGCTAGATGGCTCCAGAGACAACAACTCACAATCTGATTGGTTAAAGAAACAGCTTTAAGTAACATGAATTATATGCTACAAGAGCCCACGGTGCTGACAACAAAGGGCTTACATAAGATACTCTTGACCCCAGCAACACATAATGTGATGGCTAAAATCTGATTGGATAGAAACTCTAACCCTAACTTACAGCTGGAAGCAGTGCACCTGGGAGAAAAGCTATGAAAAGAAAATAATAAACTATTGGGAATAATTTAATGCGTATTCACAGACAGCAATATATTCAAACGTAAGTCACTAATTCGGATTGAAAATGTCTGCAATAGCTCTGAGCACCAATTGTATCCAGTACTTTCAGGTTTTTGTATTCTACACTTTGTTGATGTGTTTTCTAGTATGTTCACTTACAAATACAGTTCTCAAGGTGCGAACAAGTCCTGTGTGTGCGTGTTGTTGTGAATAGAGTCACATATTTATTTAATGAAAACTACACTCAGCATTTTGTTATGTGTGAAAATAGAGTGTGGGCTTTAGACCTGTTTAAGTGCTTTACATAATTTCTAGTTAAGTCGTGCAGGATCACCCAATTTCCGTTCTTTTTCTCCTAAACAGATTTTGAATAAAGACACAGTGTATAGTAGGTGGTGCACAAACAATAGTCGGTCAATCAAAGTTCAGTTCTAAAGCATAATGCCATGAATGATAGAATAATAGATTTAAACACTGATGAATGATGCAATGAATGAATGCAACCTCTATCCTTATATTTAATGGTAACACCGTGTTTAACCTGTAATAGAAAAATTTAAGTTATAAATAATTAAATTTTTAATAAATTAATACTACTTAACAAAATATTAAGTAGAAGTAATAAATAATGTGTAAATACAAAATACAAATAAATAAATACAATAGCACATTTTTGGAATTTGATTCCCAGTGGTTTTGTGTTTGTTTGTTTTTTGTTTTTTTCTTGTAATTTTTTTTATGATCACTGTGTGTGAGGGAAATAATCTTTATTCAATTTTAATTCAATTCAGTTTCATTTATACCGAGCTTTTAGCAATGGACATTGTCCCAAAGCAGCTTTACTGAATTAAATCAAATGTGTCTATAAATTGTAGCATCATAAATATGTCCCTATAAATGTATCCCTAATGAGCGATCCAGTGGTGACAGTCTCAAGGAAAAACTACCTGAGATATTAAAAGGAAGAAACCTTGACAGGAACCAGACTTGAAAGGGACCCCATTTATATCTGGGTCACACCAAATGTCCATTCATTATAATTTCTGATGAACTGTTTACTGAGAGACACTTTAATGCAAAACTGGTAATAGCAAATGTTTGAACCGTGAGCCATTATTTTAATCACAGTCCAAATCCATCTTTATGGGTCTTGAATTGATCCACAGTAAAATCATGGATCTTCAGACTGTTCATTTGGAACCATCCATATCTGAGCTTTTTTTCCCGGCTGTAGTCACTATTATAATGTATTATAATGTAGAATATATAGTATAACAGCAAATAATTAACATAGTGTAGTGTCATTTTGCACGAGATTTACCAGAATTCAACATCAATTCTCACACACACACACACACACACACACACACACACACACACACACACACACACACACACACACAAACCTCTTATTTGACTTCTTCCTCTCTAAGCGGGTCTAAATAGTTTTGTTTCAAATGTATAAACGCATGCTGGTGCCCTGAAGCCATAACCAGCATTGCACAGGCCCGTAGGTAAGGTGTGTGTGTGTGTGTGTATGAGAGTTTGAGTGGTAGAAGGTGCTGCGCTTTTGTTAATAAGTGTTATAAATAACCCTCAGCCATCTTTGGGAACCCATTTCAACACTGCTATGAGGAGTAATTGAGCCAAACTATTGGTCCTGTTCCCTCTCAGTGCATTATGTCTCTGTGCTCTCCTGTTCTGACTCAAGTGTGTGTATATGTGTGTGTGTGTGTGTGTGTGTGTGTGTGTGTGTGTGTGTGTGTGTGTGTGTGTGCATAAGGGAGAGATAGAGAGAGAGATATTGTGTGTCCTGAACCCACGCACAAAACACTCCGAGCTCCAGAATGTGCTTCGCTCTCCAAATTAGCCAACAATGCTTTTTATTTCAAACTACAAAATGACACACACACACACACACACACACACACACACACACACACAGAGAGAGAGAGAGAGAGACAGAGAGAGAGAGAGAGAGCTAAATGATGAGGTTCTGTCAAAGAGGCACAGAGCCGAAGGGAACATTACAGAATAAAAACACCACCGATAAAAGCTAAAGCCTAAGGGGATGTTTTTATTTTTTAATGTGTGTGCATGTGTGAGAGAGTCAGCACTACAAATCCCTAGCCATTAGCGCTAAGTGAATTATTGATTTGGCTCTAATTATAAGGCAAGTTTCATGTCCAATGGCATCTGCTGCAGTGTTAAAGACTAGGCACAGATCCAGAATATGTTTTTTTTAATCCCACAAATACTCTTTGCACTGTATAAATCACAATGTAGCATGTAGCATTGTAGCACTGCAGAGAACATAGGATACAATGTGACCATTCCATTGTTGTTTAGAAGTCAAGCTGACCTCTGAACAGTGTAACTTTTGTACCTTCATTGGAGCATGTCATGTCAGTTTTTTCTCTTCTTTTTTTTTCAGCACTGAATTTATTTCATTCATAAAAATAAAAATGTATTGCTAACACAGTCTTTACTTGCCTTTGGAAAGGTAGGGGTGGTGCGAAGCTAAAATGGCCAACAAACAACTTGTGAATCCCTTAAAGAAAAGAATTAGTCATGTGAGAACATTTAAAAAACAGTTAGAAATGTCTAAAGAGAAAACCTTTTTTAATGTCATTGGGTGGTGAATAGCTGAATGATTACTACTGAAACTTTCTTTTTCTTCTTCCGGCTTCTCCCATTAGGGGTCGCCACAGCGGATAATCCTTCTTCATACCCCCTGGCCTGTACATCTGCCTCTTTCACCCCAACTACCTGCATGTCTTCCCTCACCACATCCATAAACCTCCTCTTCCTCATTTTCTCCTTCCTGGTGGCTCCATCCTCAGCATTCTCCTACTGATATATCCCATGCCCCTCATCTGCACATGTCCAAACCATCTCAATCTCGCCTCCCTCACTTTGTCTCCAAAACATCCTACATGTGCTGTCCCACTAATAAACTCATTTCTAATCCTGTCCATCATCGTCACTCCCAACAAAAACCTCAACATCTTCAGCTCTGCTACCTCCAGCTCCACCTCCTGTCTTTTACTCAATGCCACTGTCTCATACAACATCTCAGGTCTCACCACAGTCCTATAGACTTTCCCTATCACTCTTGCAGATACCCTACTATCACATTTACTACCGAAACTTTACTCCTAGTTAATGTATGGTTTTCCAAAACGTCTGGCCAGGTTAGCGAGAAATTATAGATAAAACTTTAGCTTTTAAATTTGTGGGGACAATTCGGAGAAGAGCCACATGAGCTTGTGGACCTTTAGAAGTAGCTACTATAAATGACTTAAATGCTGACACTTCAAACCATAGTTAAAAAGTTACTGATGAAGAGTCCGTTTCCTCAAGAGTCCCACTTGATTAGCCACTTAATAGTCCTTGTTCTACAAGACCCTGCAGCAAAAAAGTGTACGCTCTGATCTGTTTTATGCATCAATAAAAAAATAATAAATGATGTTGCCTGAGGGAGAAGAAAGACAAAAAGGTCTTGGACACTGAGGTGTGTGTGGGCTTTAAAATATTTCAAAGAATTTACAGATTTTTGCAGATGCCAGATGATGACTCAGTTGTCAGATAACCACAGGATGTGTATTCCACCACCTGGGTCCCAGACAGAGAAAAAAAATTTTGTCTTTCTTGGTACTAGATTAATGGCGGGTTAAGTTTAGCTGTGCAGAGAGTATGTCTTGAAAGGAGTATGTTTCTTAGCAGAGTTTTCTTTAGGTGTCTTCAGGAAGATGTTAGTTAGGTCTATTTGGGAATTACTAAATAAGCATCAGAGGTGGGAAGTAATGAAGTACAAATACTTCGTTAACGTACTTAAGTAGATTTTTTTGGTATCAGTTCTTTACTTCACTATTTGTTTTTCAGACAACTTTTTACTTTTACTCATTAAAATTTTACACAAATATCTGTATTTTCTACCTCTTTCATTTTCAAAACAGGCTTGTTTCTTTAGTTTTAATCCATTGATTTGGTGACGTCAATATTTCTTTATTTCACTGCGTGCCAATTTCAGCCCATCAAACGTTTTCTTGTCATTGCACATCTTTTTCAATCCACTGGTGTATAATGTCCTGGCTCTCACTCATTACAGACATAGAATAGTTTACGAAGCTAAGATTGAGTAGGGCAGAAAGCAACAAGAAGTAAAGCTAAGGTCGATGAGACAGAGGGAGTCAGTGATGTAAACATGACTGAGAACAGAGACATTCCTGATCACCTGATCATCATCATCATCATCATCATCATCATCATCATCATCATCATCATCATCATCATCATCATCTTTTCTCTGCTTGGGTTATATATGTGGATATTCAGCCTGTACACATTTATTAGGTAACACATTTTTTTTTGTACTTTACTTCTTAACTTTTTAACACAAAAAATAGAATTTTAATTTTTTCATTTCATCAATTTAGCGAGTTGAAATTAAAACTTTCAGCACAACATTTATTCACGGTGTCCTTTCTTTACTTATATAAAATAAATATATTACTTATATAAAATTAATAAATAAACTCAACCGAAAAATATTTTAAATCAGTAAACATTTGTTTTATTTATGCGCCAAGGATCAAATCAAAAAGTGTTTTTTTTCCTCATAATGGCAAAATGAACTTAAATGACTGTCTTTATTGATCGTACAGATAAAAAAAATACATCATTCGAATCTGTAAAATGTCAAATTTGTTTTTTTGTATACACTTTTTTATTATAACAACAAAACTCTGTGCTCTTGTAAATTAAAGTAAACAGACAGGGGGCGCTCTCTGCCGTCTCTGTAAATAATCTATAAATCTATAAATCGGTATGATAATAATAAAAGCTTCTTGACTTGCCTTGAAAAGTTGCAGTTTCTCCGGTATCACCTCATTAACTGTCCGTGTGGAAACATAGCAAAGGTTCCGTTTGGTGTCCTGATGATTTACATCATTTAAACCACCATTATTACTTAATAACTTACTTACTCAAACATTTACAAGATTTTTTCATCTTCATGCTCTATGTTGAGTTTGGTTTCACTAATAATAAACACACATTTGCAAAAAGCATCCATATTTTCTCCATGTCCATGTTGCTTAGAGTATTAAAATCATAAAGTATTAACAGCCCCAATATTATATGATGTGAGGTCCAGTTACCAGCATGACACTAAAACAGGAAGTAGTAATAACTACTTTTAACTTAAGCACATGTCAGAGCCCAAACTTGTTTACTTTCACTTGAGTAAAAAAGTTTAATCAGTACTTCAACTTTTACTTGAGTATTTTTAAACATAAGTATCTGTCCTTCTTCTTAAGTAAAGGATGTGTGTACATTTGCCACCTCTGGTAAGCATTGCTGTAAAAGTCTGATATGGGCAGCAAAATTACAGGAAGCCAGTATATCAAAGATGGCAGTGGGATTGTGAAGGAGAACTTGGTAGAGTTCAATAAACAACTCGCTCAGCTGCAGTGGTGGACGAAGTGCACAAACCAGGTACTTGAGTTAATGTAGAGATACACTATATACACAAATATTGCTGCAGTAAATATAAACTACTTTGTACTTAAGTATCCAAAGAACTATTATTTATTATGGCTATAATGTTCCTATTATCATTTTTATTAAAAGACTCTTTGCTTAAGCTTTCTTTCGGCTTCTCCCATTAGGGGTCACCACAGCGGATCATCCGTATTCGTGATCCGCATGTTCGATTTGGCACATGTTTTTATGCTGGATGCCCTTCCTAATGCAACTCCACCATTTATCCAGGCTTGGGACCGGCACTAAGAGTGCACTGGCTTGTGCAACCATAATGACTGGGTTCGGTTCCTGACTGGGAATCGAACCCGGGCCGCAGCGGTGAGAGTGCCGAATCCGGTGAGAGATTTGAATGTTACTCTAAGCACACCAATCTAGTAATAAAATTATATTAATGAGTCAAACATTGATATTTATTGCAATTATCATGTGCCCAAAACCTAATTTTTTCCAAAAAAGGCCAACTGTGTGTTCGTGCTAAGTAAATACCGTACCACCAAGCAGCAATCAGAACAAGTTAAAAACAGACTGTGCGCTCTACTCTGATTGGTGGCTTGCTGTGTGTTTAAGTTAAGATTTTATCCACTCATACATAAAAAGAAACGACTGATTTTTCAAAAATGTAGTTGAGTAAAGATATTAGACTTCAAAATGTGAAGTTAAAGTCTCCACAAATGGAAATACTTCAGCTTCAAAAAAGCTACTTAAGTACAGAAACAAATTACATTTACTTCATTACTGTCCACCACTGCTCAGCTGCATTCTGGTTCAGCAGTAATCCTCAATGAGTGTTCTCTTTGGTTAGAAATGGCCTTACCTTTACTCTTCGATGCCTGTCGATGTCTTATTGCTCACCATGGGAGTTAAAAGTACTGTGCAACCTCTATACTCATGAGCGTTATGTTCTGTGACCTCTCGCGAGTAACAAAAAATCATGAAGTTTTGACTCTCTGGATTTGATAGTTCCTTATTCAAGGGGAATTGTACATGTAATGTACTGTAAACTCAACAAATAAATGTGAATTACTTGTCATAAAGGTTTTATTTACTACTTTACATTTTTATATAATTTATGTAATTTATTAGTACAAACTCTGTTTTGAAATGTTACTCCGAACTTTAAACCACTTTCAGAACTATCAGTTTTTTCGCAAGTTACTCTTAGTCCGGTTCCAAATAAAAAGTTCGTGAACTATGAGGTCACGAGGGTCAAGGTCGGACGTATCGAGGTTCCACTGTATTAACCAAAATAATAAAGTTGCAAGAATGGCCAGCTGAGCCAATGTTTCCCAGCAGAGTTGCTGGAGTAACACTCTATGAGAGTTAATGTGGTTTGGGCATTTTACAACAATGCCCCTTGCTCAAATCCCACTAGAGCTCTATAAGGCGTGTCCCATTGGACCAGGACCTGGGGGAAATCCCAGGACCTAATAAAGAAATTACATCTTACATTTGCCTTTAAAAAGCCTGGGGGCTCCACCAGTACTAGATGGAATTTATGCCTGGGGACAGAAAAGCATTGCCTGACCTCACTCTGCTATCACTATGACATCTATCAGGAAAAACAGAAATAAATTTAATGAGCAAATCTGTATAATATAATGATTTTTTAAATTAAATTAACCAGTGTCAGTGTAACCTTGGTCCTCTCAAGGTTTCTTCCCCATGTCACCTCAGGGAGTTGTTTTTCCATTGCCAATTATTGTTTGCACGTTTGGTATGTAAATCTACATCTGGATTACTGAATGTCTATTGCTATAAGCAGTATGCAACATGAACTGAATTTATAGGTTGTCCAGAACTACCCAAAGATTGTGGTAATGGAAAGGAATATCTACATTGTTTTTGTTCTGCAAATAGTGTAAATATCACATGATTTGGAAGGTAAAGAGTTTGTCCAGGATCATTTGACTGAATTTCAATAGCAGTGCTAAACATATACAGTGTGGATATATATATATATTTAGCACTGTTTAGCACTGCTATTGTCCTTTATTTATAAACTCCAGCGAAAAATAACTTTTAGTCACTAAACATTTGTTTTACTGATACGCCAAATCTAATATCAAAGCACCAAAATCAACCAAAATTATGCACACATCTGTCAATTAAAAACGTTCATGAGAAAACATAGCAAAAGTTCAGTTTCCGATGATTTATGTACAGTAGAACCTTGGATCTTTATTAAAATTTGCTTGCTAATAGGCATTTGCTTGCATACTTCAGAGACGTCCAGCACATACCATTCTTTTACTTATATAGCTAGCATTTTTGGGTAAGATAAGTTTCAATAGTTTCTCACATCTCAAATCCTGCAACAATACTAGCTCAGATCAGCCTTTTTGTAATCCAAGTACTATCTCCTTTAAATAGCAAAACTTCTCATTGAGAATACGGTGCTATTTCTGGTAACAGAAATACCATTCCATTCATCAAGGCACTGATTCATTTCCAGTTACACCTTGTTCTTTTTTATGCATCATATCAACTCTCAGGCTGCGAGAAAAACCTCTCCCACTCTTTTGCTGTCTTAATCAGCTGTAGTGACGTGCTCCTGAAGTGTCCACAAGTCTGAACAGATACCCTGCTTCTATTTCTGAAGCACCACTTCGGCTAATTTCACACTCACTGGCATGTGAAGAGAGCTCTCGTCAAAGCTTTCACTTTCATTCAGTTTTCGAAAGCTTTCTCCACGTCATCACCGATTCATCCATCAAAAATGTGTGGTACCTTAGCAACTGAAACTGCTCAAAAGAGCTGACCTTTGACATGATTTGCTCTTTGCCTCAGATTTTTTCTTGAAGAGTTTATCTGGTGGGGCGTGTTTGAGCAGTTTTTGGTCTTGATTGCGATTACAGAGCTGAGTGGTCCACTTTTGATGAGTATCTGTTGGCTGTGGTGTGCATTCAGACAAGTATCCAGACAAGTGCAGTACTTTTCTCTTGCTGAGAATCGCCTACACTGCATTTACCCAAGAACAAAGGCGTTTGATGATAAGGGTAATCATGCAGAGGGTTGAAATACTTATGATGAGCAGTTCACCAAAAGGTCAGAATAAGGTTAGTGTGTTGATCCTGTTGGTAACAAGAATGCAGAAGGCAGAAAGTAAAATAAATTTTTTTTTCTAACCAGTCACTTTTTAGCAGGTTTATATGGGACTCGGTGCACACAAGAACACAAAACTAAAACAAACCAGACTGTACCAAAGTCCTAGAGTCTTTCTGTCCCAGTGCTTGGCCAAATTTCAGCCTAGCTCAAAGAAACAAGGGGCAAATACCGTCCACTCCATCTCTTAATTTTGTCTGGCAACCTACTGAAAAGGAGAGCCCACATAAAGAGGCTGCCACATACAGGTGTAAACACTACTTACTTCTTCTATACAGCTCTGTCACTTATTCAGAGCTAGTAGCCAACTACTCATCTACTGCCTTAAATTATTCAAATTAGAAATTATGAATATATTAAAAGTGCCTTATTTCATTATTTTGAAAGTAGTCATTTACAGATCACAGTTATGGAGTGGGTCAGGAAATGGCTAATGTGAGCTAACATATTCTTTCCATCCATCCATCCATCCATCCATCCATCCATCCATCCATCCATCCATCCATTCATCCATCCATCCATCCATCCATCCATCTCTGTGGACAGTTGCCAAGTTGTATTATGTAAAGATTTATAATCACACTCTTGAAATCACCTAAATGAGGATGGGTTCCCCTTTTGAGTCTGGTTCCTCTCAAGGTTTCTTTCTCATAACATCTAAAGGAGTTTCTCCTTGCCACAGTCACCACGGCTGCTCATCAGGGGTAAATACACATTGTTCACCTTAACTGTTAAATTCTGTAAAGCTGCTTTGAAACGATGTCTGTTGTGAAAAGCACTATAGAAATAAACTTGACTTGGACATTTGCGAAGTAAATGTAATTTGTTACTGTACTTAACTGGCTATTTCACATATCTATACTTTACTGAAGTATTTCTATTCGGGGAGACTTTTACTTTAACTTCACTTTTTAAAGTCAAATAATTTTTACTCAACTACAAATTTGAGAAATCACTCATTCCTTTTTATTTATGAGTGGAAAAAACTTTACTAGTCAAACACACAGCAAGCCACCAATCAGGGTAGAGCACACGCTCCGTTTTGAACTTGTTTTGATTGCCGCTTGATGGCATCTACTTAGCACGAACATACAGTTCAGCATCAGTTCAACAGCAAGCAGAACATTTAGAGAGGAAAAAATGATAGAAGAATCTCCTGACTCGAACTTGCCACAGCACCGTGTCCTTATTTGTGTTTTTCTTTTTTTTACTTAGTTGATAAGAAAGTTTTGGTCAGTAATTTGAATATATAGATAGACATCAATCAGTGTTTGATTCCATAATATCATTCTATTAATAGATTGGTGTCATAAGAGTAACATTAGAGTCTTTTCTAGTCTTGTGACAAAAATTTTATTGGGACATTACAGCCATAATAAATCATAGTACTTTGGATACTTAAGTACATTTGAAGGCAAATACTTTTGGACTTTTACTTAAAAGTATGTTTAAAGGGAGCACTTTTACTATTACTGGAATATTTATTTGTAATTGAACTCAACTAAATGGTTTGTGTACTTCATCCACCACTACATCTATCCATCTAGTTGTGACCTTTTTTCTTTTATATTTACAAAAATATTTTTCTATTTATCTGGCAGTGACTCCACAAATATGGTTTTACCTCCATATTCTGCTTTGTTTCTCGTTGCTGAAACATATTTGTCTATCACATCCACTTTCAATCTCTCTTTCTCTCTCTCCCTCTCTCTCCTTAATGAGACATCCATTAGCACACTGCCAGGTGAAGAATCCAGAGTGCTCTCATTGGCTTCAATTACCACTAACATGTTTAACCATCAGACCAGCAAGCGACGTAGAAAATGTTTGTGTGTCTTTTAGTTTGTGTCAAATACTGTACAATTAGATAATCCGTCCAATCCGCTGCATATACTGGTTCACATCACCCAAACCAACAATTCTGTTAAATACAGTGCCACATACAGTAACTGACTTTCTAGCAAGCTTTTTGTACTGGTCTTTTACTAATACTGCACGGTTCATGTTGTATTGTGCAAACCTTTTTACTAATACTTTCCCTGAAATATGCTGTAGTTCAATCTCTATCCATTGTCTCACCTTGTCTCATTCCCTCTCTCTCTACTGAGCCAAGGAGGACTGGCAGAAGCGGAGGTGGTATGCAAATTGTTTTGGGCTGTTTTGAGTGGCGCAGTATCCTGACTGAATTACGTGTCATGATGATGTTTGCCAGCCTGCGCTGACACACTGGTCCGTGTTGACGTGTCCCTCTGGAACAGAATCAGGGAAGGGAAAAAAAATAGACATTGCACATTTTCTCTCATTTCTTTTTAAAGGCAGGCGTCCTTGACCTCTACTGCATTGTAAGATGCAGGTGAAAATAGAAATGTGAACTGTATTAGGATAAATGTGAATTCCTTTACTGGAAAAATTTCACCTTTTTGTTGTTTTCAGCACAAGTCTCACTATCTGTCTTTTGTTCGTTCCCTCATTCTTTCTCTTTCTCTCTCTCTCTTCTGCTCTCTCTCAGATGGAAGACCTGATAGCTCGCATGCAGGATGAGAAGAACGGCATCCCGATCCGCACAGTGAAGAGTTTTCTCTCCAAAATCCCCAGTGTGTTCTCGGGTAAGGCTCATGAAACACTGTAGGTGGTGGGCTGAACGAAAGCCAATGCAAATCGCTCATGTTTTATTAACGCACAGACCGACAAGTGGACATTAGAGATCTGTGGCAGCAGCGCAATGCATAAAATCATTCCGCTACAAGTCAACAACTATGATTAATGTTCAGAACAAATATCGGTTGTTAGAGGCAGATGGACTGGTTCGAGCATTTATTAAAAACTTTTCCCTTCTGCGATTTTTACAAACCTCTCATGTGCAAAATGATGAGAAAAACATCTAGTGAGAATCAGTTCTGTGGGTGGAAATGCCTTGTTTGTAGGCGAGATCATAGACAAATGACCAGACTGGTTCGAGCTGATAGGAAGGCTATGGTAGCTTCAATAAGCACTCATTAAAGCTATGGTGAGCAGAAACGCATCTCAGAATGTACAACACATCAAAGCGTTAAGGAGGATGAGCTATAACAGCAGACAACCATTTAAAGTTGTGTTTAGGTAAAAACTAGCATCTGAGGGTGACTTTAACAGTAAGTGGAGACACTGAATGAGCAAATAATACCCCTCAGTTCAGATAATGCCCCCCTGTGTTTTCTTTCTTACATCTTACTATGTGAAAATACAGCTTCCAATAAGAACATTTTGCTAGTAAACAATTCCATTGACCCCCTTATTTTTTATAACTGTGCTGTTTGCCCAAAATAACAAACAACAGAAGAATAATTCAGATTCTTATATTGCTCAAACCAGTAGCTGAGTGCTTCAGTATGGAAAATAGAATGTTGCTAATGAGATTCAACTCTTCTAATGAATGACAGAGGGAGAAAGAGAATGGAAGAAATGGAAAATGGAAAGAATCACTAAAACATTAAGAAGAGTAACAGTGAGAGAGATTTTCCAGCTTCCAAGCAAGTACTGGTGCAGTCATCCAGTTTGGGCATGAGGACCACACTTTGAAATGTGCCCTTGGTGTTTGTCATATCCAGCTGTCTTCAGTGATCCGACAGCAGTGGTCTTTTTCTCAGCTGTAAGAATGTCCTTACATTTTGACAGCTTCTGAGCAACTACTCATAACGATCTGACTCTAGACTTTCTCTGCATCACTTCCTGTCAGGTTCACTGGATGCCTAGAAGCTTTAAAGAGAGTTCAATACAATGCTGGCATCTCACTAGTATCCAGCTTCACGGGGTCCTGTTGCGCAGTATGGCACATACGGTTGCTTTCCAGCTGGAGGTCGTTAAGCCACTGAGAACTGTTTGTAGAAAATGCAGACAAAAGGCCAGTGTCTTGCTTTTCAGCCTGTGCACACAGTGCAACTTTCCCCGAAAGAAGTCCATCAAGGCATCTTGAAACTCCACCAGTAGGCATGGAGGAATAACCACACAGGCTTGCTTGTCATGCCAGTCCATCAGGGAGGCTTGGATTCCCTTCTAGCCATCTTCCAAGCAACATAGTTTATCTTTGCAGAAGACTTGCACATTGTTATGTCTGCTGATTACATCATCAGCACAGGGTGATAGATGATTCCATAACCATGATTTTGTAGGTGAATATGGTGTAAACATTTCCATATTATGTTGTAGAAGAGGGTCTACTGCTAGAGGATATAACATTCTAGATAGAGAACATATTTCTCTCTATCTTATGCCTCTTTCAACATTAAAAGGATTGCATAAGTAATCTTTAGAGAACCCTGACCTTGTTAATAAACTAGCCATCTTATAGTTAATAAACTATTCAAGAGCAATGGTAGGGCAGGGCAAGGGGTGCTCACTGCTGCCCCCAGCTGGTTGCACCCTGGGTGACCACCCAGTTTGCTTATGCCTAGAAACAGTGACGTTGTCCTCAATTGTAGCTGTCCTTCAGCCGAACTGTTATGACGCACCTGCAACAGATCCTCTTCTAGCTGTTTCCAAAAACATTTGTAAAGTCGACAGGAAGACCATCGATCGCTGGCAATTTCCTACACACTTTGCCTCGGTGCAGTTCTTCCAGACTCAGCACACCTGAGATCTCTACATTCACTTTATCAGACACCTAAGAAATGTTATTAAAGACGCTTTCATGACTGCCTCCTGAACTAAACTTGCTTCTGTATGAATTTTCATCAATACAAGCTGCACTCTTTCTCATATCTCCAGGGTTTAGATAAACTGCCCCAGCCTCTGAATGTAAAGCATAGCTAAATCTTTTTTGTCCATCTCCAGACTGAACAGTATTTGGATGGTGCATCTACCTGAGTGAAATCAGATCAGTTCCCCTGTGCATTACCCCCTAATCTACTTTTTAATTGGTTCTTTCTTTTTGAAAGAAGCTCTGTATAGTTTTGATATCAGTAGACTCATAACTTTTGCAGTTCTTTATATTGGTCTCCAAGGCTTTCAATAATTTGGGTTTGTTTGCTAGAGATGTTGCTTTAAAATCTCTAAAATCCTTGCTGAATTAAATAGTGTTTAAATGGCAGTAAACACTGTGATGGTTAATTGATTTCAAAATAAAAGAACACTGCACCATACTAAGATCAGAAAAAAAAAATGGCTGGGAAAATACCAAGATGATCTAAAAACGTCAAATCTGTCTAGTCTTAAAAGGGCTAAATCATTATCATGTGTGTGATAATCAAAGTACATTGGCTTTGATTGTCATGTAAATGCTTCCAAACATCACTTAGTTCATGCATTTTAATGAGACTCTTGCACAAGGCAAATGAAGACCTATGAAGTTTTGTACAATTAACATAACCAGCCAGCAATTAAATTTAATCAGTCGGGCATTTCTGCATTGTAGAATATAACGTCTAAAAATAGCAATATAATGTCTAAAAAATAGCAGTATTACTCCTTTGACATGGTATGAAAAAGGGTTAAAAATGTTGGTAATGGCCACTCTTACATTTATTGTGTTATGAAAAAACGGGACCCCTTCCCATATTTTTTCTTTTTGCACCAATTAATTCCAGAGAAGCACAAATAAAACCAATTTAGTTTCTTCAACAGAAAACACACCATCCATTTAAAACTTCTATCAGCTGTCATTTGTTTCTACACTGAGGTTTTTCTTGTTTTTCTCCTTAGCATTTTCTTTTTTTTGTTAACCCCCTTCAGCTATCAAACTTTTAGATGAATCAGATAAATGCTAAAGGTCAAGAATCTATTCTTTAACAAGTACATTGCTTTTGTTTTTAGTGGAACTGAGTAAATAGCATCCATCATCTATCAAGTTCTCACCCAAACACTCACTCTTTGACAGCATTGTACTAAAGTCACTTTTATTCCTTTAGTATTGTTTTGTTCCACAGATTTTTCTTAATCTGTTCTGTTTAACTTCAGATTTTTGGCTCTTTATCCACAACATATATCTATTTTATAGATGACATCATCGTTTTTCCAAGAGCAGTTACTCGGTGATGTCATGATAGCACTCATACATGCGCTTGTACACTCCACTGAAGGTTTCTCCAGCCTCTGCAGGCTCAGCAACACATAATTCTTTTTTTCCAATCCTTACTCTTACTTGTACAAGAGCAGACTAAAATCTCCTTTTGTCCGACATCTAAAACACTTGATTTTATCTGTATTTGCGGAGACTACCAAAGCAAAACCATCAACCTGAAAGTTAAGTACTAGATTGCATTGTTTTTTACAAACAAACGTTTACAGTTATATTTACAGTATTTCACTTTAATCCAAAGCGACTTACATTTTGTAATTTTATGCAACTGAGCAGTTATGGGTTCAAAGACTTGCCAAAAGGCCCAGCAGTGGCATCTTGGTGGTGCTGGGATTTGAACTCACAACGTTTCGATCAGAAGTCAAACATATTCAAGTCAATTCAAGTTGTCTCTAATGTCATTTCATCCATCTACAGTACACAGTAAAATTAAACAATGTTTCTACAGGACATAGGTGCTACATCAGACAGCATAAATTAGCAAAAGGAACATAAAACCACGCAGAACTCTAAACCAACAACATAATGTGCACATGTGCAATATTTAATGCAAAGAACAAAAGACAAGTATACACAGAATCTGTCAAAAACAGTGAACACAGTGAAACTGTACACAAAGCTGTGCATGTGGATTGTCCAAATAAAAGTACAAAAATAAGTACTGTACATCTAAACCACTGTATATCATAACCGCTGATTTACTACTTCCCCCATATAAGTGTAACTTCTAAATCAAACAATATGGGGAAGGATGTTTGAGTGGCAGGAGTGAGATTTTCATCAACTATTACATCGCATTTAGCTAGCTCATTACCTTTTACAAGCAAAGTTAGCAAAGAGAGAGAGATAATAAGAGTGAGAGTTGTGAATGGATGAATAAAATGAGTAAGAGAGAAATAGAAAATTGTGGGTAGAAAAAAGTAAATGAGAAAGAGACAGAGCAAGAGAATTGTAAATGGAACTATAAAGTGAGCTAAAGAGAGAGCAAATTGTGGGTAGAATAAAAATGAGAGAGGAAGAGACCAAATTGTGAATGGAAGAATAAAGTGTGTGAGAGAGAGAGAGAGAGAGAGAGAGAGAGAGAGAGAGAGAGAGAGAGAGAGAGAATAAGAAAGTGTGGCTGAAAAAGAAAGTGAAAGGAAGAGAGACTCAGAGACATAGAGATTCTCTGATTCCTAGAAAGAAAAGCAAGAAGGCGTTCCCCTAACCATCAAAACACCCATTTCATTTTCATTCTAATCTCTCTCTCTCTCTCTCTCTCTCTCTCTCTCTCTCTCTCTCTCTCTCTCTCTCTCTTACCCTCTTTCCTTGTCAGTTTTTAATAAGATCTCTGGCCCTCCACATCCTAATGGTCAGGTCTGGATTAGATTTGTAAATGCAGGGATGCGATTGGACAGTGAGAGCTGTATCTATCGTAGGTGACCGAGCAGGAGTGCTGAGAGCCCAAATGTTTTTTTGTTCTAATCTTGTTCCCTCTGTAGGAAAGACTAGTCCTTAATCTCACGCTCAGCAATACCAGCACTCGTCCAATACATCATCTTAACCGGAGATTAAAAAAATGGGAGCCGATATACAATATAAGGGACATAATAAACCAGGAAGTAGAGCAGAACGGAGCAGAGGGTCAGCTCATGATCCCAAATATAACACAAGTTTACCTACAGCTTCTAATTATAATCCCAATATACAGAATAAACAAGAAATCAGTATTTATTATTTATTCATACTGTAGAAACTATCTGTATCTATCTATCTGTATCTGTGTGTGTGTGTGTGTGTGTGTGTGTGTGTGTGTGTGTGTGTGTGTGTGTGTGCAGGTGTTATTATGTTTGCACTCGCGTGTACACACACACAGCTGTGTTATAAATCGGGAGATTAGATTAATGTGTGATGTGCTTCTATCCCTCAGGAAACACTGTATAATGTTAAAGGCATGAGACAGGTCCGGCTCTCGGGTCACAGCAGGGAATTCTGGGTAGTCTGAATAACTTTGCTGTATGAAAGTTGTATCCTGCTAATAGGAAGATGCACATTTAGCTGTTCAATAAGAGAGGACGTTTCAAGGTCGCATGCACTTTTAAACCACAAGAGGTGCAGTGCATGGAACTAACACTCCATCAGGGATTAAAGGATGGATTGAGACGGATAGACAGAGCGTCTCTGCTGAAGGAGTCGGGAAAGAAGGATGACATTTCAGGAGAATTCAGTCCAGTGTTTTCTTTCTTTCCTTATCTCTCTCTCTCTCTCTCTCTCTCTCTCTCTCTCTCTCTCTCTCTGTAATGTGAGTTTAATAAACCCCATTAATTCAACTAAACATGTCCTTTTTTGCCTATGCCCTTCTTCCTTTTTTCTCTCTTTACTTCTTGTTCTTTTTTGCCTCCCCTCCTTTTTTCTGTTTTCTTCTCCTCTGTCAGCATTTTCCTTCTCTTTATCTTCCTAATTGTTCTTTTCTCTTCTCACTTCTTTTCTTTTCCGTTCTCCCCTCTTCTTCCTGCTTCACCTTCTTCCTCCTCTTCTTCCCTTTTACCCTTCACCATCTCCTTTTCTTAATTTTCTTCACCTTTTATCCCTGTTCTCCTTCTCCTCCTCTTTCTCCTCCTCCTTTTGTTGATCTTCTTCTTCTTCCTATTTTCATGCTTATTTATATCATACTTTCTTTTCTACCTTTTCTTAATTTCCTTCTACTTCACCTGGTACTTCTAATATATTCCCTCTTTTCTCCGTTCCTCCTCCTTGTTTCGTTCTCTATCCTCCTTATGATTTTTTTAACCTCTTCTCCTTTATTTCCTTTTATATTCTTTTATATTTTTGCCTCCTCCCCTTTTTGTCTTCTTTCTTTGAAAGCTGTAAATAAACATTACAGCACAGTGAAAATCTTTCTTCGCGTATCCCAGCTCATTAGGAAGCTGAGCTTCTTCAACATTTTCTTCCTTCCCCTGTGTTTTTTTTTCTCACATTTACTCCATTCTTCTCATTTGTTCCACTCTTGTGTCTGCAGGTTCGGACATTGTGCAGTGGCTGGTGAAGAACTTGAACATTGAGGATCCAGGTGAGTGCTGAGAGAAGGAGGTCACATCATGAAACTGAGCAGATTAACACCATTTTTTTGTCAAACATTAGTCAAAGTTTTCAATGTATTTGCATCACATGACACTCAGTACAGTGTGTAGCTGCTTTACACTAAAGTACTACTCAAAATCCTGCAAAAAAGAAAACCTTGAAAATATTTTGTGTATAATTCCAAGAACTTCAGTATTTCTTAATTTTCAGGATGCAGCCATAACACATGTTGCTTTTGAACGTGATCTTAAACTTTCTTTCTTTCTTTCTTTCTTTCTTTCTTTCTTTCTTTCTTTCTTTCTTTCTTTCTTTCTTTCTTTCTTTCTTTCTTTCTTTCTTTCTTTCTTTCTTTCTTTCTTTCTTTCTTTCTTTTCTTTTCTTTTTGCCAGCCATGACACATGGTGCTTTTGAAAGTGATCTCAGACTTAAAGAAATCTCCCCAATTCAGCAAAAGACCAACAAACAAACAAATAAATAATTCATGTATAAAAAAAGGGAATAATTAAAAGTGGAAAACAGAACACAAAACAATAAAACTCCTTGAAAGAAAGCTGAAGGTCTTCAATTTAAAATCACAACCAGTGTGTCTGGCAGAAATACTGAAATATTAACTGGTTAATTATTTATTAATGAATCAACACTCCCAATCGATCACTGTGTGTGTGTGTGTGTGTGTGAAATGTTTAAAGGTCAGTGTAGTGGACAGGGATTGGAGGATTGGTTAGAAAATGAATAAATAATGAATAAATACTCTATGTGTATATGAATAAAGTTATATATATTTTATTAGTATACTAGATTTGAGAGAAAGTATGATGAATTATTAGATAAATTTCTTTATTCCTTTATTATGAATGGATGGATGGATGGATGGATGGATGGATGGATGGATGGATGGGTGGATGGAGGGATGTATGAACAGATGTGAATATGTATGTGTGGATGGACTGATAAATAAATAGATAAGGAATTGATGGATGGATAGATAGATGGATAGATGAATGGATGATGGATGAATGGAGGAATGGATGAAAAAAGTAATATATATATATTTTATAGGTATACTAGTATTAAAAGATAGATTGATGAATAAATCGATGAGTTTCATTATTTATCTATTTATTAATTACAGA
>NC_060891.1:23374378-23424378 GCF_014805685.1 Silurus meridionalis | reverse complement strand
CAAAAAAGTTTGACAAAAATTACAGTCGTAGCAATCTGTGCTGAACTAGTACTCTGTATGGACAAAAGTATTGGGACACCTGACTTTTCCAGCCATATTTGGTTCTCCCCCAAACTGTTACGATAAAAAAGTTGGAGTCACACAATTGTATAGAATGTCTTTGCGTGTAGTAGCAATTAATTTCCCCTTCAATTGAACTAAAAGACCCATATTTTCCAGTATAACAATGCCCCTGTGCACAAATCCATCTTCATGAAGATATGGTTTACATGGGTTGTTGTGAAAGATCTGCTATTACGCTCCAACTCTATTGAACACCTTTGGGATTAATTGAAAAACTGACTGCAGTACTTGACTTTACTAACACCCTTGTGGCTAATGAGCACAAATCTCCACAAACTCACTCTAAAATCTAGTGGAACATCTTCCCAGAAGAGTGGAGGTTATTATAAGAGCAAATGAAGACTAAATGTGGAATGAGATGTTTAAAAAGCACATTCCAATATTATGGTCAGGTGTCCACAAACTTTTGTTCGTAGCGTGTATCTACAGCATCTGAAAACTAGGTTCTTTATTTCTTAAGGCTCCTTTATGAACCCTAAATTATTATTGCTAATATTAATATTGATATTAATACTATTACTACTGATAATATTAATATATTTACATTATCACAGATATTTGAACTGATTTTTTTTAATATAAAAGTGCCCCCTATTAAAAAAGAAACTATTCCAACCAATCCAAACTTTTCTTACTGTTTAACCCACACCCTCTCTCTCTCTCTCTCTCTCTCTCTCTCTCTCTCTCTCTCTCTCTCTCTCTCTCTCTCTCTCTCTCTCTCTTTGTAATTTAGGAGAGTTTAGCACGGCTCCAGCGTGCCTTCGCCAGGAAATGGGAGTTTATCTTTATGCAAGCAGAAGCACAAGCTAAGTGGGTGACCTATTAATCTATTTGGGGTCAGATTTGTCACATGACATACAGTATGTGGTGTGTATCATGTTGGTCAGGGTCCAAAAATCAGTGGTTGCTATTGTTGTCGATAAGCCATTACTTTTTACTATGCCTTCACAGATGTAACCAGAATCGTAGTTTATATTACAGTATCTTGATAATCAATTAGTACACTGTTAAAACATTGTTTATATAGTTTAATATTTATATGATTTTAATTAATGATTTATTCATGACTGATTAATGAAGTTTTTCTAAACACAATTACAATTTTTTACAATAACAATAAAAAGAAAGTTTCAAGAATATTTATATATTAAGTATAACTTATCTAAAAGGAAAAAAGAATGACTGCATTTACTGTTTATATTGTGAGTTGATTTTTTTTTTTTTTGATGTTGATTTTAAACATTTTCTTTATTTGTCAAGGTCAAATAATTTGAGTAAGAGTTTGAGTTAGAGGCAGTGTTTGAGAACAAGGATGACACAGACATGATGATTAATGTAATGCTGTTGTTCTTGTCCAGAGTTGATAAAAAGAGGGACAAAATCGAGAGGAAGATTCTGGACAGTCAGGAAAGAGCGTTCTGGGATGTGCACAGACCGGTGGTAAGGGGACAACTCTGTGTGTGTGTGTGTGTGTGTGTGTGTGTGTGTGTGTGTGTGTGTGTGTGTGTAATATTTTTGTATGTTTTTAGTGCAGTCTGCAAAGGAAAAGGTTTGTTGTATGTATGGTTATTAAATTTCGTTAAAAGACGTACCTCGATTTAAAAGTACTACATTCTTAATTTTGACTAAAAGAATTATATTTATTTAAGATTTACAAAATATATGCTAACAGTTGTTGACAGAAGAATTATACTTAAATATACTTATTATTTATCATCCATGTCAAATATTAGTTTGTAGTAAAGTAATCACAGAACCTAATGGCATTTAGACAAGTTGCACAGAGGTACAAAAGATAATTACAAAGAAAGAGGTGTGAGGAGGAGAGGGTTGAGGGGAGTGACTGAGAAAAGTAAGATGGATGAGAGGTATGAGATGAGTAAGGTGGGTGTGGGGAGTGAGGAAACTGAGATGGATATGGGGAGATATGCAATGGGAAGTGAGATGAGTGATAGGAATGAGGGTGTGAATAGAGTTAGGGAGGTGAGATGAATAGGAGTGTGAATAGAATTAGGAAGTGAGATGAGTGAGTGTGAATAGAGTTAGGGAAGTGAGATGAATAAGAGTGTGAATAGAGTTAGGAGGTGAGATGAGTGAGATGAATGAGAGTGTGAATAGAGTTAGGGAAGTGAGATGAGTGAGAGGAATGAGGGTGTGTATAGAATTAGGGAAGTGAGATGAGTGAGAGGAATGAGTGTGTGAATAGAGTTAGGGAAGTGAGATGAGTATGTGAATAGAATTAGGGAAGTGAGATGAGTGAGAGTGTGAATAGAGATAGGGAAGTGAGATGAGTGAGATGAATTAGAGTGTGAATAGAGTTAGGGAAGTGAGATGAATAAGAGTGTGAATAGAGTTAGGGAAGTGAGATGAATAAGAGTGTGAATAGAGTTAGGGAAGTGAGATGAGTGAGATGAATTAGAGTGTGAATAGAGTTAGGGAAGTGAGATGAATAAGAGTTTGAATAGAGTTAGGGAAGTGAGATGAATAAGAGTGTGAATAGAGTTAGAGAAGGAGATGAGTGAGAGGAATGAGGGTGTGAATAGAGTTAGGGAAGTGAGATGAGTGAGAGGAATGAGGGTGTGAATAGAGATAGAAAAATGAGAGGAATGAGGTGTGAATAGAGATAGGGAAGTGAGATGAGTGAAAAGAATGAGAGAGGTAATAGAGTTAGGGAGGTGAGGTGAATGAGTATGTGAATAGAATTAGGGAAGTGAGATGAGTGTGAGGAATGAGTGTGTGAATAAAGTAAAGGGAAGTGAGATGAGTGAGATAAATGAGTGTGTGAATAGAGCTAGGAAAGTGAGATGTATGAGTGTGTGGTTAGAGTTACGGAAGTGAGATGAGTGAGAGGAATGAGTGTGTGAATAGAGTTAGGGAAGTGACATGAGTGAGAGGAACAAGTGTGTGAAGGAAGTAAGCTGAGCAAAAGGAACGAGAGTGTGAGAGGAGTGAGGCATCAGCCATGATTTCCCCGTTCTCCTCTACACGCAGGCTGCTGAGGGATGGGATTTGGCATCTAACGATTTTCTCTGCACAGCACACAATGAGGTGTAATTTCCCTTCGGAATGTGCTGATCAGAGCAGAACCAGATGGCAGTGGAGGAAAAGCTCCTTGTTGAGCTAAAATTGCACATTTGCACATTTGAAAGCTGCATGGCTGCTCGCTCGCTACATCTCCATCATCACTAAATTAAAGCTCTCTTCATTTTGTTCATTCCTTTGAGTGCAGAAAAAAATGAAATGGCAGGACTTTTTGACCTTGAATTGAAGGTCAATAAATCTATTGAGTCATTTGTGCTCTTTCTTTTCTTACTAGGAATGCTAATGCAATGTATATTGACTAAATGCACTAATTATGCATTATTGCATTATTGATTGTAATTTAGATTAGCACATTAAAGTAATTACAATAAATTATATTCAATTTATATTCAATAATAAAAAAACAAACAAATAGATGGACAAATATATTGGGACACCTGAGGATTCATATGTGTTTTTTAAACATTCCATTCTGGATTTAGATCCCACTAGGCCTCCCAAGATCTAAAACCCATGCAAAACATGTTTTCTCAGAGCTGGCTTTGTGCAAAGGGGCATTGTTATGCTGGAACAGGGTTAAGACTCAAGGTTCACATAAAGGAAAATATTTAATGCTAGCACATCCAAGGACATCCTATACAATTGTGTGCCTTCAACTTTGTGCAATTTTAGGCTTATCTCTCACCCTAAACATAAATAGAAAAAAAAAATACCCTCTTCAAATCCATGATGTTAAACACACTGGACAAATGCAGACTGTAAACATAGCTTTTCCAGCCATTAGCCTGGCTTAAAAGATTAGCCCAGATAAGCAAGGTTTACCAGAATAAAATAGCTTTAAATAAAGCGCCATTGGAGTGCAAATAACTGTTTTCCCATGAAATAACATGGAGCTAATACGACCCAAATAGCTATGATCCTGATTAGCATAAATTCTCCTTGCAAAAAATTCAATCATGAAACCCAAAATCTGTAAAGGAGACAGAGTAGCATGATTCAGCTCAGTGATCAATCATACAATGTATGGACAAAAGTATTGGGGCACCTGAATTTTCCAGCTATTTGTGGAACTTTCCCAAACTTTTACCACAAATGTTGAATGCACACAATTGTACTGTATATGATGTCTTTGGATGTGTTAGCATTACATTTCCCCTATACTTGATATAGTAGACCCAAACCTGTTCCAGAATGACAATGCCCCTGGCAGTGCACAAAGCCAGCTCTATAAATATATGCTTTACATGGTTTGGATCTCCTGTTATAGAGCTCTGACCTCAACCTTATTGAACACCTTTGGGATAAATAGGAACACTGACTGCACCCCAGGCCTCCTCACCTACATCAGTACCTGACTTTACTAACTCCCTTGTAGCAGAATGATCTCCAAAATCTAGTGGAACATCTTCCCAGAGAAGTAGATGTTATTATAATAGCAAATGGGGACTAAAAATGGAATGGATTGTTAAGTAAAGCACATACACAGATTATTGTCAGGTGTCCACAAGCTTTTGTCTATATAGTGCATCTATTCAAGTCCAGTCAAGATTACATGGTTTATAATACATTTTTATTGAAACTCTGAGTAAAGAAAGACAAATTGAGAGAAGTGGAAGGATGTGGCCCTATTAACAAAAGTATTGTCTGCTTGCCAATTAGCGAGAAATCGCTCCACATCTCAGCTGAAAAATAAAGCGATGCATTAAAGGCTATACGGTGAAAAAGATTTGACATTTAATAGGTTAATTTATTAGTTCAGTCAGAATTAAATGATTAGTATTTATGCTTACACACACCTACAGACAAGAATAAACCCACACATACACTCACAAGCATGCACATGTACACAGGTACACTTGCACACACTTACAAGTGCACACACACAGACACAGACATACATGTATTGTATATGTACACATATCTACACATACACATTGTAACAGTTTGGCAAGTCATTTTAAGATGTCACTAGATAACCAGTATAATGATAATATTTAACAAAATACATTATGCAGTGTGTAACTTGAAATATGTGTGTGTGTGGGGGTGTGTGTGTGTGTGTGCGTGGACTATTTCAGCCAGGGTGTGTCAACACGACAGAAGTGGACATCAAAAAGTCCTCCAGAATGAAGAATCCCCACAAAACAAGAAAGGTACCAGAGCACACCCCGAGCTATTTTAGCACTAAGAGCAGAACATATGATCAATTCAATACAATGTGGAGATCAGAATTATTATCAGTGGTGGACAAAGTACACAAATCATTGTACTTGAGTAAAAGTAGAGATACACTATGTAAAATATTACTTGAGTAAAAGTACGAAAGGATTTGCCTTCAAATGTACTTAGGTATCCAAAATACAGTGGAACCCGGTTATGTCGAGGGCCTAGGGGACGCCAAAAAGCGTCGAGATAACCGATGATCGAGATAAACGAAAATCACAAAAAATGTGCAGGGTGTTGTTCGTTTTTACAAAAAGCTAACCAGTTAACATTAAATTCTCGAGTCATTTCACTTTGACACACAGCTCTGAAAATATCCTACACCTGTAGCATCTGTAAGGCTTGATTTTTCCGTCACTTCCGCGAGTTTTTCTGCGGCTGCACAGTGCCGTCTCACTACCGTATTTTCGCGTATATAAGACGCACCCTGGGTGAGGGGTATGTAAAACTTTCTATAAGGCGCGTCTTATGTACGCGAAAATACGGTAGTGAGATGGTGACGTGGAAAAAGTCGGCAATTGGTCATGCGGATTGAGATAACCGACGTTAAGTGGCAAATTTGCCCCCCCTTGTGCTAGAGATATTAGAGTTCGTCGACATAAAAGAATCGACATAACCGATTAAAAAATGCTAAGACAAAGCGAGAATTTGGCCGTTCCACTTTAAAAACGTCGACTTTTATATATATATATATATATATATATATATATATATATATATATATATATATATATATATATATATATATATACTTGAGTAAAGAACAGATCCGCGAAAAAGCTTCTTAGAAACAGCAATGAATTACATTTACTTCATTACTGTCCACCCCTGTTCCTGATATTTAGATACTGAAATAACTAAGAAAAAGCGTATCACTGGGAAGGCAAGAGGCAAACTGATGCTGCAGAGAAATACACTAGATGGCTTTGGATTAAGAGGGCAGAATTGTGATTATTTGAGTCTGATTCCTTACAGAAAATTCATGTGATGTTTCACATGGCCTTGTTCATACCATTTCTTTTATTTTTGGAAATGGCTTTATTTTCAAGCATAAGAGCTGAAGCTGACTTTGTGCATGGGGCATTGTCATGCTGGAACAAGTTTGGGTCTCTTAGTAAAAATAAAGGGAAAAATGAATGCTATATTTATGATGTTAGAGAAAATATTCTGATGGGGTATTGACTATGTTAAATCTTTTATATAAAACATCAGATTTTCTGCACGTACCTAAGTGTATGAGCAATAGACACTTTTGATTGATTTAATCTAATACAGATCATAAGGTTTTGGACAAACTTGTCTAGTCTGAGCAAGCTCTAGTGCATGCTGTCATTAAGGCATAAAGTGGATGTGAAGTGTGTTATGGAAATTTGAAATTCATCTAGATAAATTTTTTATATCACATTTTTTGTCTGTGAAATAATGTCATAATAATTATTCTGTTTAATTAGAAAGAATTAGAAAGCAGAAGCATTAGGACTCTCAGACTTTGAACTCACTATATATGAATATGTATATGTATATGTGTATATATACATATATTTATATATACGTATATACATACACACATATATATATATATATATATATATATATATATATATATATATATATATATATATATAGATATAGATATATATAGATATAGATATAGATATAGATAAACTATCACATTTCACTATACCAACTACGTGAGTATTGCAATAGGTTTTTGGGGTCTTCTGATTTATTTATTTTTTTCTGATGTGGGTGAACCCATTTTTGAATGACAGTGGGCCTACAAACACATGTTGTCTTACATTTGGTGTCAGAAGTGGGGTGGCTATTCGAAAGATGGTCACAAGAGGCAGGAAGCCTAGGGTGGGGCTTTATTCCCAGACCAAAGATACTGAATGAAAGAAAAGGATGTGGCCTGGGATACTGTTGAGTCCACAGAGGAGGGGAAGAGAGGAGGATCTCCCGACTTAAATGCTCTGTTGGACACTGGTAGCTTTTTATCATTACTTTTGCCAATTTAGTCAATGTACAATGTGTTCATGGGGACGTGAAGCAGTCCCCTTAAACAGAACTAATGTATGTGTACAAGACCAAACATATTTACTGAATGTGGCTGTACACACAAACCTACCATGTTAACCTGCTGAAGAATTGGAAAGAGACCCAGCAAACCTGAAACATCGCTGCTGATTCGGAGAAGTAGAAGTGTTCAGGAGGATGAACAGCTACAATGAAAGATGAAAGAGCCAGCACAGCCAGCAGATATCAGTTTGGTTCATCTGGATGAGCGACACCATCTTCTAAACCACTACCCCTAATTGTTCTGTCAGAGGCCTGGGAGGACCAAACTGATACAACACCAGATTTACCTGCTTGATCAGACACCTTCCCGGCAGCGACCATATCATGTTCCTAAAAGGCTGGTGGCACCACTGAAGGCAGAGATTGAGAGGATGCAGGAGTTGGGAGTCATTGTACCTCCAAGAGTGAGTGCAGTAGCTCAGTTGTGATTGTCTCAAAGAAAGATGACACACTACACATCTGCGTTGACTTCAGGTAGCTGAATGTGCAGTAAATGTTTGACGCTTAACCAATAAAATGCATTGATGACCTTTAATAGGGGATCGGTCAAGCCAAGTACATCACCACTTTGGATCTTTGCAAAGGGTATTTGCAAGTTCCCCTGAATGAAGCATCCAAACCCTACACAGCATTCTGGACAAGGTAGGGCTTTTCCAGTTCACATGTCTCACCATTTGGCCTGCATGGGGCACCTGCAACCTTCCAACGCCGGATGGAGCAAGTTCATTATGGCTGTAAAGAATAGTCAACTGCGTACCTGGATAACGTTGCCATCTACAGTCAGACTTGGAAGGACCATCTTCAACACTTTCAACAGACCCTATTGTGAATGGGTGAAAGCTGAGATCAACTACCTTGGATACAACCTAGGAAACGGGGAGTTGAGACCCCAAGGTAAAAGCCATTCGACGCAGTCCAAGACCACAAAAAAAAAGGAAGCGATCCTGTCTTTCTTGGAGCTGGTGGGAGGGTATTGATGCTCCATTCCCAACTTCTCTACCACTGCTGTCCCGTTGACCACCCTGCTCTGCAAATATGCCAAAAACCCGATTTCCTGAACCGAAGAGTGTGAAGAGTGTGACATTGAAAAGACAAATGTGTTCTCATCTAGTCCTCAAGAGTCCAGTTTTTAATAGGAAAGGAGTGCCTGACGATCAAGATCCGCATCAAGGAAAAATCACAACTCTCGGGTGACCAGATGGTATTTCTCCCTGCAACCTTTTTAAGGTTTGAATTCAACCTGGGCCCCAGAACAGGATAGCCAACTACCTGTCTCGGTACATGAACAGTTCATGACCTGGAGAGAGGAGAGGTGATGTGACAAAGTGACCTGTCCCTGTTGGTTAGCGCACACACAAACACCACTATTTACTTCTTTCATCCTCCGTTATCTCCAGCTGAGGCAGTGTGGGTGCGCATGCACACTAATAGCATTCCGGTCTCTCTGCATACATATCCATATCCATGCTCCATGGTTATCCCCTGATAATAATTCACACTGTGCCAACAAGCACATGTATACATGCTTTGGAGCTGTCTTTTGATTTCTTTTTTTCTTGTTTTATCATTTGCTGACCTTTGACATTGCGTTTCCTTTAATCAGCCGGCCAACCCGAGCGCCACCCAGTGGCCTGGCTATACAGTGGCAGAGTTACGGTGTACAGGCGCAAAGTTAGGAAGCCGACAAGTCTATTTTGTTTTCATTAAAGGGGATTGTGTATTGTTGACATATGTTCCCAATATGTTTTATTTTTTATTTATTTAAATGTATTTTATTGCATAAATATTTATGTATGTATGTGATAGTGTGTGTGTATATATATATATATATATATATATATATATATATATATATATATATATATATATATATATATACAGTGGAACCCACTTATCTCGACCTCCGTTAACTCACAACCCTATTAAGTCGACGTTTTTGAAGTGGAACCGCGAAATTCTCGCTTTGTCTAAGCATTTTTTAATCGGTTATGTTTTTATGTTGCCGAACATCGGACAGGGATGGCCAACAAGTCAGAGACCGAGAGACACATTTTTGACTGTGTTACCGCAAAGAGCCACATCATACACATGGGCACACATAAACATCACCCATCCCTTTCTCTTACACACACACACACACACACACACACACACACACACACACACACACACACACACACACACACACACCTCTGCTCATCCAGATTTATTGTAAATGTCACACACCAACATAATGACAGAAATTGACTCCTACAGTTCTAAGACCACAGGCCAGTCATTTTCAACAATGAACATCAACAGTCTCACACACACAAACTCTGTCCACAAAAAAAAATATAATAATTTACAATAGCGTTTTTCTTTTACTATGCTACTTAGTGGGACTTTTGGCATTCCTTGCCTTAAACAATCCCCTTCAAATCTGCCTCGTATTCCGTTGTTGCCACTCGAAGCAATTCTTTCACGTGTGTGTCAGTCAGAACAGATCGATGCTTTGATTTCACGTGTTTCAGGGTAGAAAACACAGACTTTGTGTTTTTTTTATGTGCGTGTTCACTTCGCTTGAGTTCAATTCAAATGGCAATGAAATCCATAAATTTTTTGTGTTATGCCTTTTGCCTCGGCACCATCATTGGAAAACTTTCCTGCCTTTTCAAAAACGTCCTCTACAGACGTAGTGCGCATGCTCGGATTGACTTTACTTCTCTGCGCCGCGTTCTTCTCATATTTAGAATGGCAATCGGGATGTTTGGATTTCAGGTGATAAATTAAACCCGACTTGGAGAAACTCTTTGCAGATACACCCCCTCTTGAAATTTCAGCATTGCATGTTTTGCACATCGCTATCCGCACACCGCAGACATGTTGCTCTTATCCAGATAACCGTGTGCTGCTGCACTTTTTTATTGCGTCATTACAATTGTGTTTTGCCGTGTTGTTTCGGTGATTTAGGTATTTCCGAAAATTCTCGGTGCATCCCTGTAATTTATGATTGGCCTCATGCCAAGGTCTGATATACCGCAAAGTTTCCCAGTAGGGGCAAGCTCATTTAAGTCTTAAAAATACCATAATGAACTTAAGCAAAGCGAACACGCACATTAAAAATCAAACACACACACATATATATATATATAGTAAACGGCTGACACCCTTTGAAATGTACATTTGGTGTCAAATGAAAATGAGTTTCCTTTTGAGTTTGGTTAATCTTATACTATCTCAGGAAGTTTTTCTTTGCCACTCTCACAACTGATTTACCTATTAGGGATAAACTTAAGGAAAAATTGTAATATAAATGTTAAAATCTATATTTATAATCTGTTTTTTTGTAAAACTGCTTTGGAACAACGTCCATCGAATTAGATTATAGGCCCAGACTCTACGCAGCTGTCATTTTTATGTTAGTCATCAACAATCACTTACACAACATCCTGCTGCCGGACTTGTGCACACTGCTGTCTTCCGTCAGCACGCAAGAAAAAGACGGCTTCGTGCTGCGCATCAAACCACCGCAGGCGTCCTGCTGCAGTTTATGCCTCTGCTACATCCGGCGTACTCATCAGGAGCGATATATATTTTTGGACCATGAGAGATGGCACGGGGCAGAAAGCTCTTCTAGTCGGATGAAGAATTGCAACAGATCTCAAAGACTGGAATTGATAATCTTTGTGCAATAAATAACACAACAATATTTTTCATTTGATTTACTGTTACATATTATGTGGTTTAGATGTAGCACAAAAAAATTCATCAATAAATCTGTTTTTTTTTTTTTTTTTTTTTTTCTTTTTAGTCTGTATACGGTCTTCAGAACGATATCCGCAGTCATAGTCCCACCCACACGCCTGCTCCTGAGGCCAAGCAGCCAACTGTGGAGGAGCTTCGGGAACAGGTACTGACTGATTGGTTCAGTAGTGACAAGCTGCTTTTCTACAAATGGTGGAATTTGGTAGCAGGTTTTCAACCGAAGTTCCTAAGAATCTCATAAACTAAAGCAGGTTAAATTCAATATTTAAATCATTTTAAATTGAGAAACAAGTTGGCATAGTGGGAAAAAAAAGAAAACACACTAGCAAAACACATATTAACCCATAAGCCAGTCTTTTTCTTTATGTAGTCTTATACCTTGAAACTAATTGTTAACTAATAAACTTAATTTTTAATTATTTGCTGTGTTTTACTAGCATGACAATATATTAATCATTGTGCCAAACAGTAGCAAATAATAATAATAATAATAATAATAATAAAACTGGCTAACTTGAATCTATCTATCATCTAGCTAGCTAGCTAGCATATTAGCTAGCTAATATGGGCTTTATTTGCGGATCTTTACTTACTTTAACAGCATTTGGCAAACATTTTGATCCTGGCTTACATATATCATATATATAAAACTGAGCTGAGGGTTAAGGGCCTTAATGAAGGGCTTAAGAGTGGCGGCTTGAACTCAAGACCTCTTAAACTTTAACTCACAACTTTCTTTCTTTCTTTCTTTCTTTCTTTCTTTCTTTCTTTCTTTCTTTCTTTCACTAAATGTTTTGCTAACTCTCAATTTGATTTTTTTATATGTTATATATTCATATATGTTATATATTTTAATAAATATATCAGTGCTCTAACTCATGCAGATTGTATGCTATATAGACAAAGGTTTATTGACACCTGACCATTATATTCACATGTGTTTTTTGAACATTCAATTCCACATTTAGTTCCTATTTGTTGTTATAATTAACCTCCACTGTTCTGGGAAGATGTTCCACTAGATTTTAAGTGTCCTTGTGGACATTTGTTAAGGTCAGAGCTTTATAGCAGGCCACTCAAGATCTTCCTCTCCAAACCACAAAAAACATATCTTAATGGAGCTGGTATTGTGCACACGTGTCATGCTGGAACAGGTTTGGGGCTTTTAATTCAAGTGAAAGGGAAAAATAAATGCTACCACCCCCAAAGACATCCACAATTGTTTTGCTTTGTCCACTGGATAAGGCAGGTGTCCTAATACTTTTGCCCATATAATATATACACTATATGGACAAAACTATTGGGACATCTGACCTTTCATGCAATATGTGGTTCTTCTTTAAATTGTTACCACAAAGCAGGAGGCACACACTTGTATAGGATGTTCTTGAATGCGGTATAATAAAATTTTGCATTCACTTGAACTTGGAAACCCAAATCTGTTCCAGCAAGACAATGCTTTTCTGCACAAAGTGATCTCCATGAAGATATGCTTTGCTTGGTTTGGAGAAGAAGATGTTGAGTGGCCTGCTATAGAGCTCTGACCTCAACCCTACTGAACACCTTTGGGATGAATTGGAACACTGACTGCACCCCAGGCCTCCTCACCTCACCTACATCAGTATCTGCCTTTACTAACACTCTTGCTCCTGATGACCACAAAAATCCAAAAGCACACTCCAAAATCCAGTGTAACATCTTCCCAAAAGAGTGAAGAGACTAGGGACTAATTGTTGAATGCGATGCTCGAAAAGCACATGCCATACATATGACCAGGAGTCCACAATATTTTGGCAATATAGTGTATTTAATCTAAAGCCAATTAATGTGAGGTTAAGTTACTTAATTGGCACAATTTTACACACGCACACACACACACACACACACACAGAGACACACACACACACTCAGAACACAAATAGGCTGCAATACATTTTGGAGTTTGAAATGGCAAGATTTTGTTGTGAATTTTTTGATGAATTTTTGAAACTCATACAAACACCTGACTCCACCCAGCAAACTAATAACAACACATACAATTCTGTGAGGATTCATTTTTTAATAAGTTGCTCACACACACACACACACACACACACACACACACACACACACACACACAAACACAATGAACTTCGTGATGAGTTCTTTGCTCTTTATTGTCTTTTCAGATCAAATTCTGGCAGGCACAGTTAGACAGACATCGATTGAAGATGTCCAAAGTGGCAGAAGGGTAAGTGTGTGTATATGTGTATGTGTATGCATTATTAGGTTGTGTATGCATGTGTGTGTGGCTTTTCTTTCGATCGACTATTTGATCCTCATTACAGTACAGTGCTTAAACCTCAGTGTGTTTTTTTCTTATTGATCTCGTTAATGAGCTGTGTGTTTGGGAGCGCCGCTGTAAGACAAGTGTTATCTCTCCGGAATTTATGATGAAGTGCTTTTAAATGCACTGCACTATATCTTTCCCCTGACACATCGACCCGCGCCGTGCAGCCTGCACCCGAACCTACAACATATGTCTGCTCTTTATTTATAGCCTTCGCATTACATAATGGAGAAATTGCAGGGGTTTATAGCGTGCACAGCATCTTCACAGTGCTCTCTTCCTGCTCTTCTGACCACCAAACCACCAATGATGGATTTCCTCAAACAGTCCAATCGATGTGTTAACGTGGCTTTATTGGCAAACTGGTTTTGTGCTTGGACTTCACTTCCTGTTTCAACTTTTTTCTTTCCCTTTTTTTTTATCTGGACCAATAGATGCACATTTGGATCAAGAAATATAAAGAAATTGAGATTTTATGAATGAAATGATAATTTTTCTGTGAATATTTAATGAATTCTAATTATATCTACTAATACTAATATTATTATTCTCAATAATATGAATGTCCATATTTTGTAGATTATTAGGTTACACGGAGCAGTATGCAGATTACGATCCGTTCCTCTCTACTCCTGACCCCTCAAACCCATGGATATCAGATGACACGACCTTCTGGGAGCTGGAGGCGAGGTGGGCATGACTCATACAAACACACACACACACACACACACACACACACACACACACGCACATTCACACTCCCTGACATGCATACACACCCTCATGAGTTTTGATATTTAATTATGAAGTGCATGAGGTGTACCGTGTGTGTGTGTGTGTGTGTGTGTGTGTGTGTTTGGGTGTTTTGCAGTAAGGAGCTGATGCAGAGCAGGGTGAAGCGGTGGGGTTTCAGGATGGATGAGGTGCTGAAAGATCCTGCAGGAAGAGAGCAGTTCCTCAAATTCCTCGAATCCGAGTTCAGCTCAGAAAACCTCAGGTAGTGCAAGTCGGTGTGTGTGTTACAGGCTTTGGAAAATCCGTATGGAGTAGAATGGAATAGAATATACTGTATTGGCATTTAGTGTCATCTATACTATACTTGTCAATACTTTTCTGTTATTTAATCCATTTTGTTTCTCTTTCTATCTTTTTTTTTTTTTAGATAAATTAAAAAAGCTAAATTATGATCACAAGATCCTCAATTAAGAGCATAAATATATTTCTATATTCCATGTTTGCAGACAATGTTCTTTTTCATCTCTTCCTCATCTCACACAGCTTCTCTTTCTCTCTCTTTCAGGTTCTGGTTGGCTGTGCAAGAGCTAAAGAAGAGGCCCATCAGGGAGGTGCCGTCTCGTGTACAGGAGATTTGGCAGGAGTTTTTGGCTCCCGGAGCTCCCAGCGCCATCAATGTTGATTCCAAGAGTTACGACAAAACCACACAGAATGTCAAGGACCCTGGGCGCTATGCTTTCGAGGACGCACAGGTGCAGTGAGCACGGTGTCTGCCTGCAAATCTCTGCCTGTTTCTCTTTCATTAGACATTTTATTTCATTACTCATCTTCCAAGATCATTTAACTGAAACGATTCGCTTAACTTTGAAACAAATTCTGAAAAGAATAATAAGGAGTTTTCCCATTATGCTGCTTAATGTGCTTGCAATATTTTAATTGCAGTAAAGTATTAATCAAAAGTGTGTATGTATGTGTGTGTTTCAGGAACACATTTATAAGCTAATGAAGAGTGATTCATACAGCCGTTTTATTAGATCCAGTGCTTACCAGGAGCTCCTGCAGGCCAAAAAGAAGGTAGAACAACATCTAACACACACCAATTTATCTGCAACATTGCAGCTTATGCAAAGCTGTATACACTTATAAACAGTCATACCTATCTACTACAACTACAACAAACCACTACACTACCACTAATCCCCAACCTTTTATCCACTATACTACCACTGATCCCTAACAGTTTGTCCACTGTACTATCCACAATACTACCACCAATCCCTAACAGTTTATCCACTACACTACCACTAATCCCCAATTTTTATCCACTACACTACCACTAATCCCCAACATTTGATCCACTATACTATTACTAATCCATAGTGGTTTATCCACTATGCTATCCACAATACTACCACTAATCCCTAACAGTTTATCCACTACGCTACCACTAATCTCCCAATATTTTATCCACTATACTACCCCTAATCCCTAACGGTTTATCCACTATACTATCCACAATCCTACCCCTAATCCCTAACAGATTATCCACTATGCTATCACTAATCCCAGACGGATTATTCAATATACCATCCACTAATACCTAACAGTTTAGCATTATACTACTGTATCACTAATCTCAAACAGTTTATCCAATATCTTCTTCTTCTTCTTTCTGCTTCTCCCATTAGGGGTCGCCACAGCGAATCATCCGTCTCCATACCACCCTGTCCTCTACATCTGCCTCTTTCACACCAACTACCTGCATGTCTTCACCAATATACCTTCACTAATTCCCCACAGTTTATCCACTAAACTACCACTAATCCCAAACGTTTTATCCACTAGTCAAAAGACTTTTACACTCTATAAACTATTTTACTACACTACTATAACACTACTAATCACTACATGTTTATACAATGTATTACCATTAATACAGAACTGGTAATCCACTATAATACTACAAAACAGCAAGCATTTATACAATGTACTGTTACTCTCTAAAAACAGCTACATTTTGCTTATACATACATACATACATACATACATACATACATACATACAAACATAAATGCATTTTACATACATGTAAAATCATTCCAGTGAACTATGCTCAACAACCATCTACACACAATACAACTAATTAATTACACACTATACCAATAATCTCCAATTGTTTATCCACTATATTACTACCAAGCCCCAATCATTTTGTTCTATCCTCCCATGAAACCACAACAATTTACTGTATCTACAACTGAGCCCTAATTATCCATTCACTATTCTACCACTAATCAACACTTTGTCCAATATTACTACTCCACATTTCCCACTGATCCACTTAAAGTACTAATACATTTTTAATCAACATTTCCTCTATCGATACAACTTCACAACTATTTAACAATCATTACATAACACACCTAATCCACTGAAAAACTTCACTACAGTTAACAATAGCTGCACTACAGAAATGTCCTTTGGAAATTATAACGTATTTCTTTTAACATATAGACATTTAATCTTCACAAATCCGCCCACAGACAGACAGACAGACACACACATTCTACGCTGTTCTTGTCTTTACTCGCTCTTAATCTCTTGATTCATGCTAATTGAAGTCTGGGAATATTCAGGAAGTTCAGGAAGGTCATTTGAATAATTTGCTCGGAATGTGTTAAATTGACATGGTCCTTAAAAACAACTGCTCAACTAACCAATAATGTCAATTCTGCTTCCTGATAGGTGGCCATATCTGTTGACCTTACCCATAATCCTCTCTGATGTCATGTTGAGCTTGTGATGAGACAGCTATTGTCTCCTACTGTTCCTATCCTCTCTTGTAAATCATGTCTGATGTTTTTGCATGTTTGACAATTTCCCTGCTGAAGAAACTGCAGTGACCAAAACGAGTGACTTACTTGTTTCCCTGTCTCTCCGTCTGTCTCTTTCTGTTCACAGAAAAGCAAGAACTTGTTTTGAAGGACAGCAATGCTTCCAGGTAAAGAACCTTATTTATTGCCATCCCCACCATGGTATGTGTAATTAATGATACAGTTTGTCAAGTAAGGAATAATACACTTGGGGATCAAATTTGATTATTTTCCAACAGCACATCCCAAAATATTTCATCCCTCTGAAATGAAATGACAAAATGCCACATGATTTATTCTTCCAACTCAACTCAAATTCCAGATTTCACTTCCTCATGTTTTATTTTTTCTAAATGTTCTTTTCTATTGTGTTCCTGTCCAGGGGGAAATCTCTGGCATCCAAGAGACTGCCCGCCGTCTGAGCCTCGGCGAACCATCCTGGGACGAGGACTCTGCCCCTTCATCCCTGCGGTTTGATTGGTGCGGATACTGAGTTGTTGGCCAGGCACATGCATGTTCAACGGACTCAGTTTTTACATCACTCTTAACTTATTTTGGTTTCTGCCTTGTTTCAAGGGCAAACAAAACAGGCATGGCATTTCAGGCTTCCATAGGGCAGTCGTGGAAAGGCAGGATGCTTCAAATAAGGAAGAAAAAAAGGAAAAACAATGTACGAGTTGTCTTCATTTCTTTGTCCACGTGTAAACTATGAAAATGATGTCAGATGCAAAAATAAAGACGTAAATATCACAAATAAACCGATACAATGACCAATTAAAATGAAAAGCCAAACCTTTAAAGAATAAACACAAGAACACATTCTACGCTGTTCTTGTCTTTACTCGCTCTTAATCTCTTGATTCATGCTAATTGAAGTCTGGGAATATTCAGGAAGTTCAGGAAGGTCATTTGAATAATTTGCTCGGAATGTGTTAAGTTGACATGGTCCTTAAAAACAACTGCTCAACTAACCAATAATGTCAATTCTGCTTCCTGATAGGTGGCCATATCTGTTGACCTTACCCATAATCCTCTCTGATGTCATGTTGAGCTTTGATGAGACAGCTATTGTCTCCTACTGTTCCTATCCTCTCTTGTAAATCATGTCTAATGTTTTTGCATGTTTGACAATTTCCCTGCTGAAGAAACTGCAGTGACCAAAACGAGTGACTTACTTGTTTCTCTGTCTCTCCGTCTGTCTCTTTCTGTTCACAGAAAAGCAAGAACTTGTTTTGAAGGACAGCAATGCTTCCAGGTAAAGAACCTTATTTATTGCCATCCCCACCATGGTATGTGTAATTAATGATACAGTTTGTCAAGTAAGAAATAATACACTTGGGGATCAAATTTGATTATTTTCCAACAGCACATCCCAAAATATTTCATCCCTCTGAAATGAAATGACAAAATGCCACATGATTTATTCTTCCAACTCAACTCAAATTCCAGATTTCACTTCCTCATGTTTTATTTTTTCTAAATGTTCTTTTCTATTGTGTTCCTGTCCAGGGGGAAATCTCTGGCATCCAAGAGACTGCCCGCCGTCTGAGCCTCGGCGAACCATCCTGGGACGAGGACTCTGCCCCTTCATCCCTGCGGTTGATTGGTGCGGATACTGAGTTGTTGGCCAGGCACATGCATGTTCAACGGACTCAGTTTTTACATCACTCTTAACTTATTTTGGTTTCTGCCTTGTTTCAAGGGCAAACAAAACAGGCATGGCATTTCAGGCTTCCATAGGGCAGTCGTGGAAAGGCAGGATGCTTCGAAATAAGGAAGAAAAAAAAAGGAAAAACAATGTACGAGTTGTCTTCATTTCTTTGTCCACGTGTAAACTATGAAAATGATGTCAGATGCAAAAATAAAGACGTAAATATCACAAATAAACCGATACAATGACCAATTAAAAATGAAAAAGCCAAACCTTTAAAGAATAAACACAAGAACACTTTGTACACTTGTTCAGCTGCTTCTAGTCAGAGCATTTTGAGATGCAGAGTCGATGTCATGTGATCACTTTCCATTATATAGGCATTGATTTTATTGCACTATTTAAATGAATATGTAAAAAAATAATCTGCCTGTCTCAATTGTATGGCCATGCAGCAGACGTTTGCTGGCCATGTCTGTCGTCTGGTCGCTTCCTTTTTTTGTTCACTTCCCTCCTGTGTTTATTTTTATACCATATTTATTGACACTTTGACTTGAGAAATGTATTAAAGCCAGTCGTTTATCTGAACGTGCTGTAGTGATTAATTTCAATCACCAAATATCAGTGCACTATTGAGGACTGTGTAGCTACCTTCAGTTTCTTCTTCTTCTTCATACAGATGTCTACATATACAGTACATGCCAAAAGTTTGGACACACCTTCTCATTCAAAGAGTTTTCTTTATTTTCATGACTATGAAAATTGTAGATTCACACTGAAGGCATCAAAACTATGAATTAACACATGTGGAATTAAATATGGAATTATATACATAACAAAAAAGTGTGAAACAACTGAAAAATGTCATATTGTAGGTTCTTCAAAGTAGCCACCTTTTGCTTTGATTACTGCTTTGCACACTCTTGGCATTCTCTTGATGAGCTTCAAGAGGTAGTCACCTGAAATGGTCTTCCAACAGTCTTGAAGGAGTTCCCCGAGAGATGCTTGGCACTTGTTGGCCCTTTTGCCTTCACTCTGCGGTCCAGTTCACCCCTAAACCATCTCGATTGGGTTCAGGTCCGGTGACTGTGGAGGCCAGGTCATCTGGCGCAGCACCCCATCACTCTCCTTCTTGGTCAAATAGCCCTTGATGCCTACAGTGTGACTCTACAATTTTCATAGTCATGAAAATAAAGAAAACTCTTTGAATGAGAAGGTGTGTCCAAACTTTTGGTCTGTACTGTAAATATTAATACACATACATACTGTAAATACACACAACACACATGCATAACTGCTGTGGATCATTTTAATTTACAAAAGTCTCATTGCACCAGTTAAATCTTATACAACTTAGACATTTATTTATATATGCATTCATATAGACTTGCACTGACTGTACATACGTTAATGCATACATACATAATGTATATAAACTCAATGTCTATTTATTAGGAACTGAAATGGACTTAGATTTATTAATAATAAAAATAGATGGATAAACACTTGCATATTTAAAAAATTTCATACATAAATATGCATATACATATACACATTTACATACATACATGCAAACATGTAGAAGGACATGCATACATTCATGCATACATTTGTAGATACATTCATAGATACATACATACATACTGTACATTCATAAAATCATATATACATCAATCCTATATACATATATATATATATACAGGGAGTGCAGAATTATTAGGCAAATGAGTATTTTGACCACATCATCCTCGTTATGCGTGTTGTCTTACTCCAAGCTGTATAGGCTGGAAAGCCTACTACCAATTAAGCATATTAGGTGATGTGCATCTCTGTAATGAGAAGGGGTGTGGTCTAATGACATCAACACCCTATATCAGGTGTGCATAATTATTAGGCAACTTCCTTTCCTTTGGCAAAATGGGTCAAAAGAAGGACTTGACAGGCTCAGAAAAGTCAAAAATAGTGAGATATATTGCAGAGGATGCAGCAGTCTTAAAATAGCCAAGCTTCTGAAGCGTGATCATCGAACAATCAAGCGTTTCATTCAAAATAGTCGACAGGGTCGCAAGAAGCGTGTGGAAAACCAAGGCGCAAAATAACTGCCCGTGAACTGAGAAAAGTCAAGCGTGCAGCTGCCAAGATGCCACTTGCCACCAGTTTGGCCATATTTCAGAGCTGCAACATCACTGGGTGCCCAAAAGCACAAGGTGTGCAATACTCAGAGACATGGCCAAGGTAAGAAAGGCAGAAAGTCGACCACCACTGAACAAGACACACAAGCTGAAACGTCAAGACTGGGCCAAGAAATATCTCAAGACTGATTTTTCTAAGGTTTTATGGACTGATGAAATGAGTGAGTCTTGATGGGCCAGATGGATGGGCCCGTGGCTGGATTGGTAAAGGGCAGAGAGCTCCAGTCCGACTCAGGCGCCAGCAAGGTGGAGGTGGAGTACTGGTTTGGGCTGGTATCATCAAAGATGAGCTTGTGGGGCCTTTTCGGGTTGAGGATGGAGTCAAGCTGAACTCCCAGTCCTACTGCCAGTTTCTGGAAGACACCTTCTTCAAGCAGTGGTACAGGAAGAAGTCTGCATCCTTCAAGAAAACATGATTTTCATGCAGGACAATGCTCCATCACACACGTCCAAGTACTCCACAGCGTGGCTGGCAAGAAAGGGTATAAAAGAAGAAAATCTAATGATATGGCCTCCTTGTTCACCTGATCTGAACCCCATTGAGAACCTGTGGTCCATCATCAAATGTGCGATTTACAAGGAGGAAAACAGTACACCTCTCTGAACAGTGTCTGGGAGGCTGTGGTTGCTGCTGCACGCAATGTTGATGGTGAACAGATCAAAACACTGACAGAATCCATGGATGGCAGGCTTTTGAGTGTCCTTGCAAAGAAAGGTGGCTATATTGGTCACTGATTTGTTTTTGTTTGGTTTTGAATGTCAGAAATGTATATTTGTGAATGTTGAGATGTTATATTGGTTTCACTGGTAAAATAAATAATTGAAATGGGTATGAATTTGTTTTTGTTAAGTTGCCTAATAATTATGCACAGTAATAGTCACCTGCACACACAGATATCCCCTAAAATAGCTAAAACTAAAACTACTTCCAAAAATATTCAGCTTTGATATTAATGAGTTTTTGTGTTCATTGAGAACATGGTTGTTGTTCAAATTAAATCCTCAAATAAAATTAATCCTCAAAATACAACTTGCCTAATAATTCTGCACTCCTGTATATATATATATATATATATATATATATATATATATATATATATATATATATATATATATATATATATATAAATATTATACTAATAATCAGATACATTTACAAATATATAAACAGACATACATACATTCGTAAACACTAGTATACATATACATATGAATGGACATACCTACTGTACATACATATTACTAAAGAACATCTTTGGCAAGTCTTACAAGAGGTATGGCAATGTATTTCAGCCAGATGTTTGGAGAAACAAGCTGTCTAGATGGCAAGAGTGTGTAAAGCTGGTACTCATGCTAAGGCAGGAGTTTTCAATGAGAATAAAGTAGAACATCTGTATATTTGTATAGTTTTTCTGTTTTTATACCATTAAATTACTTGTTTATTGCATATAAACAAAGGAACATGCATGTGTCTCTCAAAACCAGTGAAAGACTAGATGTTTCCGAACTTTTAACAGGCATTCAGTACATTAACATACAGTATGTATGTATGTATGTATGTATGTATGTGTGTATGTATGCATGTCTATTTATATATCTATGAATGTATTTATGTATGCATTCATGTCCGTGGTTAAGTGTATGGAATTATATATGTATATGTATGGAAGTATGTGTATGTGTACAAACATACATACATACATACATACATACATACAAATCAGTGGTGGGCCTTTGGTACCTGGACCTTCAGTGAGAACTTACCCGAATTAATCCACCTCTTAATACCACCACTATCACGTCGCAATTATAGAAACCATCAATACTATACAAAAACACAATATAACAACACGTGGCATTACAGAGAGAGAAACATTTCACATATGGGAGTCAATACCATTTTACTAAAGCAAGAAAACCAGTTAGGACAACTCCAAACCTCTACACTACCACCGCAACTGTGCACCCACATCATCTGGAGCAGTTCAGAATCAATATTTGTCTAATAACATGACAAAAACATTAAAAATGTAAATAAAATACAACCTACTCACCAGAGATGTAGACTCATAATTTGCAGCGCTCCTCAGAGACTGTAATCAGTGGTACGGCTCGTATTCACTGGTCTGGAAGTGGTGAACAAACCCTGAGACACGCTAGCTAGCTAGCTTCGGGATTGGCCGACCTCCTCACGATGTCTAGCTTTTCTTGAAAGTTTCTTTTTAAGTATGTCAGAGATCAAATCAATTTCTCTTCCTGAATAGGCATAAAAAAGTGTAACTTAGATGTAGTAATGTGTGCAGAGCTACAGACGTAACAGTTTCTGTCTGACCAACCAATCAGACTTCGTAAAAATGCAGATGCTATTCTGGGCCAGCTAGCTGCCCTGTGAGGTGAATATTAAATCTGATTGGTTAAGGGAAAAGAGCTAATTCTTAAGGAGACTATGGTAAAAACACCAGCAGAACAGACTTTGAAGGCCCTGGGCAGATTAGATTGACATGGCAGCACATAGTGGCTAAAATCTGATTGGACAAAAAAATCTAACATCCACATACACGTACTGGAAGCAGTGCAGCCAAGAGAAACGCTACCAAATGAAGAGAATAAACTGTTGGGAATAAATTAATACAATTTCATGGAACAAATATTAGAGTTTAGGTTGTAAATGTAGGTCAGTGCTTCTGATAGTGTTTAGGCCAGCAGGGAAGGCTTTGCTGCCCTGACCGCCCACCACTGATACAAACATACATACATACATACATACATACATACATACATACATTTATACATTTATACAACCTGTGGGAATTTGGACTCATAAAAATTAATGTAATTTTATTCTCAATCACTAGATGGCGACAATTCTGTTTAAATGAACGCTCATGCCAAACAGGCCAAAAACTTTTTTTCCAAAAATAAAAGAATTTATCAGTCACTGCAGTAAAATATTTAGGTGTAGATATTGTTATTTATTAACACATTATATTATTTTTAGGCAAAGCACCACAATTAGTATTGTACATGGTAGAGCATTTTTTATAATTCATATTAAAACTGATATATAGACTGTGTGGGTGTGTGTGAAATAGTCAGATCAAGTATGATTAATAGAATCCGTAATAGTGTGTTCAATTTACATAAACCAGAGAAAGTAAAAATTGCATCAATGAGAATACAATATTTTAACCTGACAGAAGCTTCAAATATTTTGATTTATTATTGCTAATCTGATTATATATTACTAAAATATAATACATACAATTAAAATTGTTTTGTGTGTGTGTGTGTGTGTGTGTGTGTGTGTGTGTGTGTGTGTAACTGTGAAGCTTTTTGCTATATTTATTTTTTCCTGCAAAAACAGTGTGCATGCGTTCACAGAAACAACTGCTGAGTCTCAGAAGGAAACAACATTCACAGATTTCTCAACTAAATGTAACAATGATTCATGGGAAATTTAAGCTCTAAACAAACAACAGGCTGGCTCAAAGTGAGAAAAAAATGTGAAAATGAAGTCTTTCGTGTTTAAACTTGTTTGTTATTGTGCTCAGTATCACGGTTGCACAGAAAACCTCAACGGACAATTCATATTTTACAAGTTAACAACTGAATGTTTAACCCAGAGCTGGCACGCAACAGTCATACAATGCAAATATTACAACACAAACATAGCGTGTGTTTGGAAAGAAACTGGGAGCAAGAAAACGCATACAATCACCACCATTTGTGAGAAAACAATTTACCATTTCATTTATTCTGAAACAGCTTCTCTCAAATAGACTCCTTATGGTTAAGGAAAAACAGATAGAGAAGAGACACAGAGAGACACTGAGAGAAAGAGAAGAGACAGAGAACGACATTAAAAGAAAGAGAAGAGACAGAGAGAGGCGGTGAGAGAAAGAGAAGAGACAGAGAGGCGGTGAGAGAAAGAGAAGAAACAGAGAGAGGCGGTAAAAGAAAGAGAAGAGACAGAGAGATGCAGTGAGAAACACTGTGAGAAAGAGAGATACTGATAGATATTGAGAGAAAGAAAAAGACAAAGAGAGACACTGAGAGATAGAAAAGGGACAAAGAGTGCCATAGAGAGAAAGAGAAAAGAAAGGGGCACTGAGAGAAAGAGAAGACAGAAAGGAGAGACAGATGGAAAGAGAAGAAACAGAGAAAGACACTTAGCAAAAGAGGAACAACAGAGAGGAAGACTAAGAGAAACAGAAAAACAGAGAGGGACACAGAAAGAGAAAAGATACTGTAGAAAGGGACACTGACAGGAAGAGAAAAGACAGATGGACAGTGTGAGAAAGAGAAAAGATACTGAGAGGGACACAGAGAAATAGAAAAGACAGAGCGGTATACTAAGAGAAAAGAAAAGAGAGAGAGAGAGAGAGAGAGAGAGAGAGAGAGCGACACTAAGAAAAAGAGAGAACAGGACAGTGAGAAAACAACAAGAAATAGAATAGGACACTGAGAAAAGAGAGAAGACAGCGAGGGAAACTAAGAGAAAGTAAAAAAAGTGAGGATGTATGTTAAAAGAGAAAAGACAGAGATGGACATTGAGAGAAAGAGACACAACAGAGAAGAACACAGCGCAACAGAGAAGAGGCAGAGATATAGAAGAGATATAAATGAAAAAAGAGAAAAGGGAGAAAAAAGGAGATATAGAAATAGAAAAGATAGTCACTAAGTAAGAAAAGCAGATAGAGAGTGGTACTGAATGAAATTATGAGAGACACAGAGAAATAAAGAAAGAAAAGAGAGGATGCCTAGTAAAGGAGACTGAGGTGGATGCTGAGAGAAATATAGAAAGAGTTTCAGAGGGACACAGATAGGTAAGAGGAAAAGGGAGACACTGCAAGAATAAAAGGAGACAGAGAGGCACACTGAGAGACAACGGATCAGAGATGAGATAGAAAGGGACACAAAAGAAAGGAAAGGAAAAATTGAGACCGTGAAGAATATAGAGTTGGACTCTGAGCGAAAGAAAAAGGATAAGAAAGATAGGGACATTGAATGGAGACGGAAAGACGGAATGTGATGAAAGAGGGACAGTGAGAGAGGTAGTGAATAGAAGAAAGATGAGAAATGATCGAAATAAATGAAAAGAGAATGGAATGTTGAGGGAAAGAGACTGAGGGTTAATCATGAGGGACACGGATATAAAGAGAAATAAACAGGTAGAAAGAAGAAGAAGAAAAAAGAAAACAGAATGAGTGGAGATGTAGCGGACCATTAGGAGAATGAAAGGAGGTAAAGTTAGACATGAGGACAGAAAGAGAGATATACATGGACATAGAGAAATAGACACTGGGAAAAAAGAGACATAGACATAGAAATAGAGACTAGATAGAAATATACTTTAGAACTGGGAGTGAGGTAAGGGGTAGGGGGTAGGGAGGAGTAGCACATGTACAGAGAAAAGGAGGGAGAGAGAGAGAGAGAGAGAGAGAGAGAGAGAGAGAGAGAAAAGAGACAGACTGGATGCAGCTGAGACACTTCTGCTCTGTCCCTGATGTCCATCAGATATTTTGCTTTTGAATGGATTGAATACATCGTGTCAGATTTTCGGAGAGGAGATTTACTCAGCGCTATGGAGGACAGATGGAGTCAAATGGAGGAACAGCATCTGATGAGTGGCAGAGAAGAAAGGAATGTTTAATATAAAGCATGAACGACTTAGGGGACAAGACGGAATTGATCATCAAAAAACAATAAGCAGCCAGATCCAGGACAACTCTGGGGCATTTAAACAAAAAGGTCTGTCTCTGCAGTGTGTTTAAAGGCACTGGATTTGACTCTTAGGGGGTATTTAGAGGGAGACATTTATCCCAGGATGATATTTCATTGCTTAGTCAGGAAGTGTCTGGAAAGACAAATTTGTCTCTAAGGGTATATATGCAGAGGGATCCTTTTCATGGGGGTTTAGATGAAAAGCACCTTCTCAGTTCAATAGACACTAAGGATACCAGTCTCAGGGTAAATAGTTGAACAAGTCTGTATTAGGGGATATTTGAATGATGATCTCTGTGTGGTTATATTTGAGAGGACACAGTGTTTCCTGAGGTGTCTCTAGATGAAGGGGTTTTTCACATAAGGTACTGTACATAGCTTAAGGAATCTTCATTAGGATATATTTGAAAGAAGATATCTTTTTCTGTGTGATTGGGGGGTATTTAAGAGGACACAGTGTATCCCATGGTGTCTCTAGATGAAGGGGTCTTTCTTAGAGTGTATACAGCTGAAGGAAAGTTTATGAGGATATATTGGGAAGAAGATGTAGTTTTTCATTGGACTGGGGGTATTTAAGAGGACACAGTGTTTCCTGGGCTGTCTCTAGGTGAAAGGGTCTTTTTTAGAGGGTATATAGCTAAAAGAGCCATCATTAAGATATGTATAGAAATAGATGTATTTTGCTGGTCGATTGGAGGTATTTAAGAGGAAACAGTGATGAAGAGGTCTTTCTTAGAGGGTATATCGCTGAAGAAGTCTTTATTAAGAGATATATGGCAAAGTTGTATTTAGATTAAGTGGTCTTTCTTGCGGGGTATCGGGTAAAGTGGAATTTCTGGGATGGGGAGGTTTAGACTAAGTGCTCATTTTCACACGTATTTAGAAGAAGTGGTCTTTCCTCAAATAATGTGCTTTTTTGCTCCCCTATAGGGTCTAAGGTGCATGGTGTCTGTCTTTAGGGCATTTAAAGAAGGTACTTACTCACTGTTGGTATTTAGTACTTACACACTGTTTGGTATCTTTGCTTTAAGGGGGCACAAAGGGGCAGAGGTCTTTCTCCAGGGAGAAACCATCGCTGGGGACAACAAAACCTATATAAGAGCAAACACGAGATCTGTCTCTGGAGGCAATTTAAAAGTAAAAAGTTTTCTTTTGTGTTGTGGGATAGCACTATATCTGGGGCATCTTTAAAGTCTATATCAAGTGTCTTTCTGTGCAATATTTTGGCAAAATTGTTCATCCTCAGGTATTTTAGAGGAAAAGATCTGCCCCAGTGGGGTTTATGTGTCTGCAAGGTACTTGGAAAAAACCCTCAAAGGGTATTTCTTGAAAATAATGAGTGTGACTCTTAGGGGTAGTTGGAGGAAAGGACTGTATTTAGTAGACGGAGTTCTAAAATGTTTTATTGCTAGTATTTAAAAGAATTGACCCCTTTACTGGGTATTCAGATGGACAAATTTGTGTCTGTGAGGTACATGTTCTATATATAGTGGACACCGTATGTGCTTTGGGGTTGTTTAGAAAACTTCAAACCTTATAAATTGGATAGATTGGATAGGATTGGATAGAATGTCTGAGATAGATTTCCGTGAAGAACTCTGAGTCTTCTGGGGACAAATCTGACTCAAATCTGAACTTGTCCTTTGGGGAGTATAGGATTTTTTCAAAGATGTGGTCAACTTATTTGGAAATGAGGTTGTGTAAGACATTTTGGAGATTTTTGGATTTAAAATGAGATGAAGCCTTTCTTGGATATTAAGGTCCATCTTTTGGGGGGGGGTATTAGTAGTTAAGGGTGATGTTTGTCTCTTAGGGGTATTTAAATGTTTTTGAGGGGTATTTTCTTGGAGTATTTGAGGGAAAACGATGAGAAAAGCTAATTGCTTTCTTAAATATTTAGACCTTTACATGTATTTTTGGGGAGTTATTTAGTGGAACAAGATTTACCCTAGGGAGTATTTGAAGTAATTGTATCTCTCTCTGTGGGTACCTCCTGCTTAGAGCCCACAATGTATACAGAGGCAAATATCTCTAGTAATATTTCGAAATGCAGATTTGTTTCTGAGAGTCTGACTCAAAGTGACATTTGGAGCAATTGGGTCTCTCTGTGGGGCAATTCTTGTCTCCTCATTTCTGGAGCTGATCTAATTCTTTTGCTAGGAATCAGTTGTGCATTATGGAGCAATTTGATCACTAGTAGTTTTTTGACGTACAGAATATTTTCTTTGAGGTATTTAGTGAAAGTGATCTGACTCTAAAGGGTATTTCAGAGAAACGCGTGTCTCTCTGTGGGGTAATTCTTATCTTTACATCTCTGGACCAGATCTGCTTCTTCTTCCTGGACTGATTTCTCTTTTTTCTATGAACCTAAGATATATTTAGGGGGCAAGACTTTTTCTGGTAGTGGTTTTAAGTACATATTAATCTCTAGGTGGTATTTACTGTCTCATTCTAAGAGCTATTTGGAAGATGTTGTGTCTCTTTGTGGGGTAATTCTTATCATCTCATCTCTGTAGCTCCTCTTCCTGGATGGATCAACTTCGACCTGACCACTGACCTTTGATCCCTGAGTGACATTTTTTGGGTGGGAATTGGCACAACCAAAACCTGAGCACAAAGCCGATCTACCCACAGGTATGCTGCAAGAGTGCTGTTAAGGAATTTGTGCAAATAAAGCAATCATTTGTCCCAATTGTTTGTCAAATCAACATTCATTTCAAGTATAAGAATCATGGGAAATATTGGCTAATACATTTAAATTCTACTTAAATCATTTATACCCTAGTTAATATTTTTATTCATGTAAAATACACAAGCTAGATGGTCATACAGAAAGGCCAAATATTTACTGGCAATACAAACAAGTATAATCACTACAGCAGATTTAACACTACAGTCTTAAAACTAGTCCTTAAAAACTAACATAGAAGCAACAAACTAGCATCTATTTAATCCGAATTCTAGGGGATTGTTTTTAGGGGTTGGAGGAAGGGGTTGCTTATTATAATGTCTCTACATTGCTTTTACATATGTTAGCTAGCTTAATGTCTCAATGAGGCATTTGATGGGGGATATTGGGGCAAATCTGTCTCTGGTAGTATTTAGTTGCATGTTTTTTTTTGCGTGTGTAAGCTACATTTTCTGGTGTCTGCCAGGGTGAAACTGGTCCCCCACCCTGTTATTTGGAGTCTTCATACCCCAAGACAATTGTGTGCAATTCGACCACTAAAGACAGAGTGTGTGTATGGGGGAGAGAGACAGTGAGAGAGGGAGGAAGAGTGGGAAAGGAAGGGAGGGAGGATCTAATTTTGGTCAAATCATTACAACTACAATGCTTTGGGTATATTCACTGTTTAGCAAATGATTCGATCTAGATATAAATAATTTGATATCAAGTAAAGTAGAAAAATATGCGTGTCTGTTTATCTCTATATTATTGAATAAATGGTTGTTAAGCGTATTAAGTGCTGGATACAGCAGGTCTGTCTGCCCGCAGCCTCAGCCACAGCTATGCACCGTAACCCAACACGCCCTATTAAAACTAAGGCCATCAAAGAGACTAATACACTCTTTCTTTATTCTCTTACACACTACATCAGGCTCTGCTATAAGATCTGAGGACTAGAACACATCGGACACACTGATTTGTCACCTCTGTAACTCGATGTGACTGAGCAAAATCTTGTTTTAATTTGGACTTCAGAATATTCCTAGCAGATGATTTCAACTTCGACATGAACTAGGACCTGGAGGGGCTTAAAGGGGACGTGACTTTCAGCATACAACATTTATTCAGAGACCTGATCTGAATATGGGCGATATCCTGATAACCTGATATTATCACTTGCCAATGTTAAAACATACCACCTGTTCCTGAAAGATTTGGCAAATCTTTTAGTGTGATATGAGCAAGCAGTCAAGTCATTAAGCTGTAGACTAATGCAATGTCACATCTAATGTTCCATGTAATAGAAAAAGGAAAATGCATATAACCACATAGATGTTTATGATACTTATCAAATATATTTAGTGATAATGTGTGAGGGTGTAGCGGTACATGTATATGTACCAAACTTTTGTGGTACAAAGCTTTAGGTTCAGTACATATGTGTACTGAATGCAATCCTTTTTACGTGTTAAACATAGTTTAATTTTAAGTTCATTCAGGAACATATTAAGAGGCGGACCTCTTTTGTCTCCGCCTAGCACTTTGAGTGCATTTCTTAAAAGAATGAATCAATGAATGAAGGATAGAAGGAATGAAGACATTTGTTAAAGTATGCTGAAATAAGTAAGTTAACAGTTAAGTAGATCATATCTTTTGAAAATTAAATCTTACATGTAACACACACACATTTACACACATCTGTAATACCCAAATGGAGTTTAACAAATGTAAAAAATGTAATCAAAATGTTCCATTTATTACATTTTGCTTAATCAATTTAATTCTTGCCAGTGTTATCAATACAATAGAACGTTTATTGCATCAACTAAATTTATTCTATTTAATTGTATATATTTTATTTGTATTAAATGGTATATATACAAATAGGCATTCTATTTAGAATTGTATTCAAACTGTTGATATTCACAAATGTAATGTATATAAATAAATAAATAAATAAATAAATAAATAAATAACATAGTAAAATAATATGAACTTCAGCAAAAAAAATACATTTACCAATAAGCATTTGTTTTACTGATGTGCTCAAATCAATGACCAAAATCCGCCATGACACACATCCGGCAATTTACACCATTAGTATAGAGAAATGGCAAAAGTTCTGTTTGGTGTCCTGATTATTTACGTAATTTAAAACACCATAATTAATTTTAAATATTTACAAGAATATTTTGCATTTGCATAAAGCATTGATAATCATGCGATTAATCATGATGAAAATTTTAAATCGATTGACAGCTCTTATATATATATATATATATATATATATATATATATATATATATATATATATATATATATATATTTTATACTTTTTGTCTATTATGTATTAGTATTATTATTATGTATTAAGATGTTTAGGGAGGGTGTGTAAATTGCCCTTGGCACACCTTACACATTTTTTTCCAAAGTGTGAGATGAAGGCAGCTACGTGGGCATCGGCACACGTCTGATCAGCATCTCTTAAAGTCGGTAATTACACGTTGGAAGGATTAAAAACAAAATCTTGTTGATGTTTTTCATTTTCCATTCGTCGATAATTCGGTTTGTTATTTTCCTGCATGTGTGTACGCATACTTGTTGAAAAGTGCTCATACCACTTATTTGCGGTTTTGCTTCAAAGTGTTTTTTAATGTTCTCCCTGCATGCGTAATGCCAGTAATAAGAGCTCGGAAGTGCTAACTCGTATGCTGGTATCAGCTTTCCGAGATGTGGGCCGAGTGCACGTGTGTAGAACATGCTGGTATTCGCGGCTTGTGGTTTCCGAGCTGTAAAAAAAAAAAAGTCAAACAGTTCCTGGTAATGAATTTCCGCTGGGTTTGTGCTTAGCACTGCATGTGTTTATTATCATGGCTCATTTAAATAGAGGAGATTGCTTCGTTTACGTTGGTCTTTTTTCTGTTTTACTAACTCCACTTAGTCAGACTGGATTTTCCAAAAAGTCTTGTCAACAAACACACAACAAGAATTGAATACGCTCAGACAAACTCTCAGACACTTTGTGTTTAGGTGGAAAGAGATTTTCAGAAACCTCAGCACAGCTTCCATCAAGCTAAAAGGATTGCCTTATTTACATTTAAATACATTATCTGTGTATAACTATATGTATTATAGATCATTTCTTTTGGTTTTTGACTGCAATTAAAATGAACAGATTTGCTAAGAGGCTTAGGACTATATTTGCCACAAACAGTTTTGCAGTCATGTTTCATTCAGTAAACAGTTTATAAATACAATAGTGAGAAAACAATAATGAATGGATATCCAGAATACTCCAGAAGAAAAAGGATTCCTTTTCTTCAGTCTGGTGCCTCTCATGGTTGTCTCAAGTTTTTTCCTCACCATCATCATCTCTGGCAGTCTCATTAAGGATACACTTACTGTATAGGGACACATTTAAAGTCAAGTCAAGTCAAGTCAAGTCAAGCCAAGAGGCTTTTAAAAAAGATTAACTAATAAAATTCATATGTTGAATAAATGCTTATACTAGCTTAAATCTTTTCTTAGATTATTTATAAGGAGCTTCTTTGTTAAAAGCAGTATACAAATCAATTTGAGTGGAAATCAATATATTCATAGGGCAGAATTCAGTAAAACATTGAATTTTACATTAATGTTAACTTAACTGTCAGTATTTTCCAGTTAAATTGAGGTTTTCTAGTCATAGATTTATCAAAATACAATAAACATTCTATAAATTGAGCATATATTAATAATAAACCAAAAAAGCTAAATAACAAACAAATGCACAAACGGATTTTCAGCACCAACACCGCAAAATCAGCTTATAGCAAGTGAAAATATCTTTAATATAATCAAATTTATCTAGTATTTTTTCATTTATATAATGACAAGAAACCAAACTTATTTCTGGACATACTCAAGCTAAAATTAATTTCAAGCTTGTAGTGTTTTTTTAGTGGCAAACATATTATAACAAGATGATCACAAGCCTCAAACGAATACAAAAGACTTTTAATAATTTTATATTTGTTTTATCATAATCACATAATATTTAATACTAGATCAATTGATCGACATTGATCATGATCATTCTAAATGCTACGATATCTTTTTTTTGTGCAAAACTTGAAAAACAGATATGAATGAATTTTTTTTTCTTTTGTGGATAAAAGTTTCTATACAGAATGAACACATTTCTGCAAAGCCGCTTTGTGACCGAAGTGAAATTGCTTTACATTTAAAATGGAATCGACTAAAAACGGACTTTTATGTGCGTATGTGTTTGTATGCATGTACTATAATAGTTTAATGTCTCTGATGAGACCCATTTCATAATACTTGAAAACAAGTTTTAAGAAATCAGAATAAAGTAAAAGTAAAAACTACAAAGTTAAATAAATAGTTAACCTCAATATAAAGATTTACCAGGATATCAAAGGAGCAGATGAAGAACCAAGCCGACCAAACAAACACACACACAGGAATTGGCACGCTTCTGTTTTTAAACCTGTTTTTTTTTTTTTTGATGTTTTTGTTTTTGTGTGTTTGACATTCTATACGACTTTCTCTGAAGAAGTTAATAACTTGCAGTTATTAAATTACTTAATAAACCATGCACACAAGCTAATTAACCTATAAAAACTCTATAAAAGACCCCCAGTGTCTCGCTGTGGTTTGTGTGTATAAGGAGTCATCCCATGTCTGGCTGTAATACCCTTCATATGGCTCTTTCGTTCTCTCAGACTGTTTATGTGTCCATGGCATATCTCGGCGCTGGTGTAAGCAAGGCTCTAATTATTTTTCCCTTTCACGCCACAGAGAGAAAAGCCCACTTCCTGCTGATCTCACGGTTCCAAAGTTGCTTGGCTTTGATGGGTGCTCATGTTTACTGGCACAGGGAATGATAGGGCTTCTGAGGGAGTAAACATTACTAATGCTGACTTTGAGACATGGACATAAAGATGCAGCTGATTAATCTGCCACTGGCTCAGTCAGAGACCTAAACAATTGGATGCTGCTGTTGTTTGGGAAAGGAAATATTTCACCTAAAAGCATTTTGATTGATCAAAGCATGCTCAAGTTTTCCTTATGGGGTTTATTAATGGCATTTGCTAGGTCCAAGATACCAAGCTGCAACTGCTAAACCTGTCCTCTGCTATCTCTCACTTTTCATACACTTCGATTTGTCTAAATAAACTTAAAGAATTACGTTGATTATCAAAAAGGAAAGAGTATGAAAGAAATGAATGTGCTCTTCCAGCTGTTTGATTCGAAAAGTCACTTTAACACAGTTTTTATGATTAGCAGCGTTTAGAAAATCAGCAACAAATAAGATTTTGGTTTTCTGACAGTATGATTGTGTGTGTGATTTGAGTCAAATTGAATGTAGCTACAGAGTTCTAACCTCAACCCAATTTAACACCTTTGGGATAAATTGGATCGCTGAATGCACCCCAGACCTCCTCACCCTACATCAGTACTTCATTACTAAAACCCTTCCCAGAAGAGTGGAGATTATAATGATAGCAAATGGGCACTAGATGTGGAATGGAATGTTCCAAAAGCACATACCAAAAAAAATCTGATAAATAAAAAAATACAAATAAAAGCACACACACACACATATATATATATATATATATATATATATATATATATATATATATATATATATATATATATATATATTTTTTTTTTTTCCTTTTTTTTTTTTTTTTCCCTTGATAATAGATGGGCTTTTCTGATTGTTAATTAGAAATGTTTGGTTCAAATGCTTGGTTCATAAAAGTATAAGCAAAGAGTCACTTTAACACAGTTTTTAGAGAACATTAGTCCAGAACAAGCAAACGTTTTTTGGTACTCAGACTTTCAAAGAATTATGTAAGACTTAAAAACTATTAATAACTTTTTTATATTGAATTCCTAAATAACTATCTCAAGGCCTATTAACTGCATATGATTGAAGAATTCTTATCACTTCTTTCTCTGTTTCTTAACAGAATGTTCTGGAAACTAGCTTTCACTGCCATTTTGGCCTGCTCCCTCTGTGCATCAATGGAAACCAAGAAGGCCCGTCCAAGAGGCTCTATCCCCTCCCCTTACAAGCTCAAAGGCAATGAGTTGTTGTCGTCATCTTCAATCACCCTATCATCCCTGAAGCAACCTTCAACAAAACGGCACAAAAGCAAACAAGAAGTGCTGCTGTCAAGTCGTGAGGCGCTGGTGGTGACTGAGCGGAAGTACCTGAAGAGTGACTGGTGTAAAACGCAGCCCCTGAAGCAAACAGTCAGCCTCGAGGGATGTGTGAGCCAAACCATCATCAACCACTTCTGTTACGGCCAGTGCAATTCGTTTTACATCCCCCGACATCTGGCCATTACAAATGGTCGGGGCCATGGACGAAAACGGCCTCCCAGGTCCAACCACGGTGCTTCCTTCCAGTCCTGTGCTTTCTGCAAACCTCACCGGATCTCCACACTCACAGTACGGCTTCACTGCCCCAAGTTGCATCCACCATACCGACATCGGAAGGTCCAACGCATAAAGGAATGCAGGTGTATGTCGGTTAGTGTCAGTGAGACTCATTGACAGAGGGGGATCACTTGGAAATGGTTCTCAGTGCAACAAAGGGATGGACATATCGTGGTATAGATAACAAGCCAGAAACCAAAAAAACAAACTGATATTAAAATGGACAGAATTTAACCAGATAGGAAATGGCACTGTGAAGAAGCAATATGTACACCATTCAAACATTCTAAAAGTCTTGCTCAAGGATACAAAAGCTTGACTGTACTGACATTCAAATTCAGTCTTTTAAACAATAGTTGAACTCCTGGGCCTTCACATCACACCTTAACAATGGAATGCTGATTATTTCACTTGTGTCACAGAAAATAGAGTTACACAGACATTGGGAATTCAAGATTCTTACCAAATTGGAAACACTGTTGCTGTGAAACAAGACACGATTGTATCCATTATACACGAAATGGGACCTTGGACTGATTTTGGGGCCCCCATGTGAATAACATGCATTAATATGATCTATCAGACATTCTTTTTTTTAGGAAATGACAATTGCTGGAAAACTGGCAATACTGACACACATATACACTATATTAGAGTTTATTATAGTGACTATTTACAAAATACAAGTATATCTACATGAAATTTTATATAATACATCTGTCGTTGTACAGAATTGTATGTTACAGTAAAAAAAAGCTTGAATTTACTTGCACGGTTTTCAAAGTTTGATATTTACAAAATGACGTAATGTCTACTCTAGCAGTCATTCCCTAATACATCTTGTGTATAGTTTCTAGTCATGAACTTACCCTGGTGTACTTTTAATATTTTTTTTGTTGATAAGTGTCCTATTTACTGTTTCTAATCTTTGAACTCCTCATTCAACATTCAGGTGGTAAGAAACCTGAATATGAGAAGCAAATAATAAATTTTTTACTGATGCTTTCAACATTTTAATTTGAAGTGCATTCAAAACATCATTATTATAATATTATTATTTTTTAATAATTTATCTTTAAAAAAAGGAAAGAAAAATAAGCAATAACAATAACAAGATAGTTTAATAAAAGCATTACAGCAATTACCATAAATATTAAACATAGAAAATACATTGTGCATATATATATATATATATATATATATATATATATATATATATATATATATATATATATATATATATATATATATATATATATATATATATATATTTTTTTTTTTTTTTTTACGGCTGTAAAAATGAACACGTTTATAACATGTTAAGGCAAATTTATTTTAACAGCACTAATTTGATTAGGATGATTAATGCAGTGCAAATTTCTGTTTGACTATTTTTATATAGAAAATATAAATATAAAAGAGATAAAATTAAAACCTTCAACGCAACCCACATATATATATAAACTCGACCGAAAAATAATTTAGAATCACCAAACATTTGTTTTACTGATGCGCCAAATCTCAAATCAAGCACCAAAATCCGCCATGATGTGCACATCCGGCAAGTAAAACCGTCCGTGTGGAAACATAGCAAACATTCCGTGTGGTGCTCTGATGATTTCCGTAATTTAATACACCATCCTTACTTAAAAACATTTACAAGAATATTTTGTCTTCATGCTCTATGTTGTGACTGGTTTCACCAATAATAAACATACATTTGCATAAAACATCTATATTTGTCCATGGCCATGTTGATTAGTGTATTGAAAACTTTTAAGTATTAAACCTTATATTGTGTTAGAGTCAAATTTGACTTGTTTTCAAGTTATGATATATAAAAAACACTTCACAAACTCAAATACAGCTATTTTAATACAGCAATAGAAATTGTCACAAATTAAGTAAATTCTAAAGGTTTTAAAAAATAAAATGACATCTATGGTGCTACAGGTCAAATTTGTCCCACCAAGATTACTGACTGTTATATGCATTCATTGATCATATAAAAGTTATGAGTTGCTCTGTAAATCAAATTTGGCTTAACTACCCACATTACAGACACATCTTACCCCCTACCCCACCAACCATGTCCTCTATGGGGACGCAAACCTATGGGAACACTTTTCTTGTGGAATATTGATAATCATCATTTTTGGGGGTGTGGTGTGAACAATATGAACACTGTTTCATCTGTGTTATCAGTTTCATTCTGCATCAATGGTCTATTTCAACATGAGCAAGAGATTCAGTGTCTTTGGGCTGTCCTCTTCATCAGATGTGTCTTCTTGTTCAGGATCATACTCCACACCATCCTCATCCTCAGACACATCATCCCACTGTCTCTTTGCTCTCTGTCCTTAATATCACTTTCATGACCAAGGAGATGGTCAATAACCTCATAGACAGCTCATAGATTCATTGTATTTGAGGTTATTGACCATATCTTTGGTCATGAAAGTAATATTGATAACAGAGAGAAAAGTGACAGTGAAGAGGAAGGTGTTTGAGGATGAGGATGATGTAAAATATGATCCCGAACAAGAAGACACATCTGATGAGGAGAACAGCCCAAATGGCACAAATGCTCAAAGAGAACACTTCAAATAAAAATAGTGACATTTCAGGTCATCAAGCCCTTATGACAACCAAGGCACCAACTGAGAACAGCATCAGAATGACCCCGGGGTTAACTATATATGCTATGTCACATTTTCAAGTTATCAAGACAGCATTTGAGTTGTTTATACTGATCTGTTTAGAAGATCCTGCTTGAGATGACAAGCACTGATAGAAGTGTGTTTGGCAACACCTGAAAGTTTACACGGGGCTGTTGCTTATTGCTGAGGTGTACAGATCCTGTAATGAGGCTACAGTCAGCTTATGGGATGGTGAGTCACATCAGAGTATTTTTCGAGCTACCATCCAGACTTTTCATGTGTTGTCAAGAGTTATCTGCTTTGACAATCGAGAGGCGAGAACTGCTCGCCATGTGAATGACAAGGTTGCTCCTATTAGGGATGTTTGTGACAAATTGGTGGAGCACCTGCCACACATGTGGGAAACATATATGTAAGGAGCACAATAAAACAATCACATACTGTGATTCATACATATAAACCCCCATACGTGTTCAGTATTCAAGACAAAAAGTTCATTTTTAACACAACACAAATGATGTTGTCATTGTTCAATGTTCAATTTAAGAAAGTAAAAAACCTATTGTTGTTACATGTTCTGTTTGATTTTGCAATTTTGAGAAAAATTAAGTTTGATTATTTGTATTAGGTTTTACTGCTTTCTTAACATCAAACTGTGCAGGTGAATTTTGACCCATAACACAACAGATGTCACTATGGTTAATAATATTAAGTAAAAAAAAAAAACACACAAGCAATTTGTTTTAGAGGAATGTTCTAATATTAATCTATTATAGTCAGATAACATACATATCCATTATCTTCACTATAAGAAATATAATGAGTATGAGTTTTAAATTTGTTTTAAATAAAAATGTGTGGTATATTTTTAGATAAATAGTCCATGTGGCCAGAAAATTTAATTTAAACCAGTGTTTGTCAATGCGCAACGAGATAGCTATATGGTGAAAACCAATATAGAATCATAATCATTGTTCTTTGAGCATTTTGGGCTGCATTCATGGGTCAAATTTGACCCGCTAACACAAAATATGTGGGCGGATTTCTAACACATTGCAAAGTTTAAGGCACATTTAGAACAGATAAAAATGTGTGATTAATTTAAGATTAATCACAAGTTAGCTCAGGACAGCCCAAATATATATATATATATATATATATATATATATATATATATATATATATATATATATATATATATATACAGTACAGACCAAAAGTTTGGACACACCTGCTCATTCAAAGAGTTTTCTTTAAATTTATTGACTATGAAAATTGTAGATTCACACTGAAGGCATCAAAACTATGAATTAAAACATGTGGAATTATATACATAACAAAAAAGTGAACTGAAAATATGTCATATTGTAGGTTCTTCAAAGTAGGCATCAAGAGAATGCCAAGAGTGTGCAAAGCAGTAATCTAAGCAAAAGGTGGCTACTTTGAAGAACCTACAATATGACATATTTTCAGGTGTTTCACACTTTTTTGTTATGTATATAATTCAACATGTGTTAATTCATAGTTTTGATGCCTTCAGTGTGACTCTACAATTTTCATAGTCATGAAAATAAAGAAAACTCTTTGAATGAGAAGGTGTGTCCAAACTTTTGGTCTGTACTATATATATATATATATATATATATATATATATATATATATATATATATACAGTGTTGTGCTCATTACTAAAAAATAGTAACTCGTTACAGTTACTCTTACTTCATTCAAAAAGTAACTCCGTTACTTTGTTGATTACTTACACCAAAAAGTAATGCGTTGCTGTTAAAAGTAACTTTTTAGTTACTTTTTTAAAGAACGTTCTTTAATGCTCCCATTAATGCCCTTTTATGTGTTATGGTCTATACAAACACAAAACTGACTTAAACACAAAGTAATTTTTAAACACTGTTTGATTAAAGTCAGACCAACACAAACTGAATATATCACAAGGATTTCTGAAATAAATAACAAAACAAGCTGAATAATATATTCACAATCAAAAACTAAAGTGGCTTCTGCTGTTGTGTTGAGCTCTTAAACATGTTCCTTTCACAGCTGAAGTATGAAAACTATCAACAATGAAGAATAGAACTCCGGGTTAGCTTCTAGCTACTAGCTCCTCAGGCATGGAGGTCCTGGAGGAGCTTCAACAGATTGGAGTTGCTGTTTATCACAGTAGATATGAGCTTCGAACCAGAAAGACACAGCTTACATTTGACTTAAAAGTTTTTGTATTTATACTCAACTAAAGTGAAATAATGAGCATATTTCCACTTTGAGAAACTCGTCTTGCTCTCGCCTCGACTCGCCATTACTGCCGCACAGACCTGAATAAACGGAGACACGCCCACAGTGCGTCTTCTTCGTGTTTACATTGGTTCATCCTCCAATCCTACAATGCGTCTCTGTTGTAAACAGGTTAGACTGTAGTCTACACTTCAGCTGAAATTCATTCATTAAAAAAAGTAACGGGTAACGCACCATACGGTAACGGTAACGAAGTTACTTTATTTTTAAAAGTAACGCGTTACAGTATTAGTTACTGTCAAAAGTAACGCCTTACCAGTAACACGTTGCTAGTAACGCGTTACTGCCCAACACTGTATATATATATATATATATATGCATGCAATAAAAATGTCAAATGTCTGGCACATTAGGCAAGTAGGTCACAGGATTACCATATTTATTTTTATATATTTATGGGTTGTGTTTTTAAAAGTTTCATTTGAATTTCCAGTATTGATCGCTATATAATTAAAAAAGACATTTTCTTTTAGCACTTCAGATGATCCGCTATGGCGACCCCTAATGGGAGCAGCCAAAAAAAGAAGAAGAAGAAGAAGAAGACATTTATACAGTATTTCTCGTAATATAACAATGTTCCACTTTACAAAAAAAAAAAAAATATATATATATATATATATATATATATATATATATATATATATATATATATATGTATTATTGAAAAGAAGTAAAAAAAAGAAAAAGAAACCAAAAAGAAGCATTATATCATTTATAGCTACTTTAATTGATAAAAAAAAATGGCTAAACTTGTGTCATTTGCATTGCAGCTTCGTGTTTCTCGTTTCACTTTGGTTCGCCCGCCGATTCAGCTCCACAGCTAACGATCCTACTCAGCATGCATTTAATTAGGAGTGTAAGAGGACAGAAAATGTTTAACAGCTTCAGATCAAAGCTTCAGATCTTCTGCCCCAGTTTGGCTTTCTGTCAAACAACAGAAACGACTGTGATGTGTTATTTGTTATTTGTTAGTAACAGAGGAAAAGATGACCATCTGCGATTAATGATCATTAAATCCTACTTGGCTAACACATGCAAGCTTCTACGAGAATTCTCAAACTCAGGTCCTGGACCTGGATCACAGTGTTTACTCACTTCTATTTGCAAGTATGAATTTGAGTGCAAAAGTTTGCATCACCTAACTGTAAAAGGATGACAGGACAAGTTTTTATGTACAGTGGATTTGGTTTATAAAATGTTTAAAAGCTTAATTAGTGATTATAGCCTGGTTCAAAAACGATCAAGGTGTAGTGTGGCTCAAAAAGAGCAAAAACATCACTCATAGACATCATCCTGCTGAATGGTTAGATTATATTAGTGGTGGATGTGGAATACTCTGAGTGGATAACACCATAGCTGAGCCATAACCACCATAGAGAACGGGGGTTGAATGGACACAAAACTTTACTTCAAAACCCAGTGTTGTAAATTAGCATTTTCCAGTCAGTGGAGCCTGAGCAGGGTTGTTATCGTGAGGGAAAACCACTTAACCACACTAGCAGCACATAGTCACATGCTCACTTGCTGGTTAAACAGCAGGGGATGTGAAATTCTCAAAGGAGATTTCCACCGAGTCTTGGAGGAAAAACTAAGCACCAATAATCAGCAAAAACATAGGGAAAGTTCTTTATAAGGTAAATACACAGATACAGTGTGTGTAGCTCCATATTGTGGAAATTTATCTTTTTCTTTTTGTCAAACTTGTCTAATTTAATATTTTCATAAATGAGACCTACATAAATAATCCAGGATTTTAGCCAGAAATTTCCTCACAAATTAATTTAATTAATCTTCTATTATAAAAGTTTCAACAAACAAATTGACATGCACTTTTTTAACCAATTTAACAAAAGAGAAGGCAACGTTTGCATTCAACTGTACACATTTACTTAATAAAGTACTTTCTTCCGGCTTCTCCCATTAGGGGTCGCCACAGCGGACCATCCGCATGTTTGATTTGGCACATGTTTTTACGCTGGATGCCCTTCCTAACGCAACCCTCCCCATTTATCCGGGCTTGGGACCGGCACTAAGGCTTGTGCAACCCTAATGGCTGGATTCCTGACCGGGGATCGAACCCGGGCCGCAGTGGTGAGAGCGCCGCATCCTAACCACTAGACCACCATGGAACCTACATTTACTTAATAAAGTAATAAACTCTAAATTAAATAAAACCTGACAACATGACACCAGCAAGTTCAAATTCGAGCAAACATCTTAGATCTCAATCTGTACAGTTTCCACTGCATTAGTATGACAACTATTCATTTTACAGAGTATGAACAATAAGAAGCGGAATATCAATCAAGAGTTACTGTGTATAGATAGATGTCATTAGCTAACTGCCTTTATTAAGTACAGCTAAATCAGGTATGGTAGATAAGACATTTAGAAAAAAAATGTTTAAACAAATATCCAGAAAAAAAAGCAGGAATAAAACACATTTTATATCTCTATCAAAACCGAGCACAGTTCTAGCACTGAATATATATATATATATATATATATATATATATATATATATATATATATATATATATATATGAGAGAAAAAAAAGTCACCCACCATCCCGGAGGCGTGTTTAGGTTTGACGCTGTAGGCTGCTTTCTCTCGTGTCTGTCTGATCGTCTCTTCGGCTGCTTTTAATCTAAAATATATTATTATTACAAAATAAAAAATTTTACAATTTAAAAATAGCATTTGTTTGAGAGAGCATAAGGAACAGCATCTCAATAAATCCATACAAATTAAACTTGGCCTATTCTTACCTAAATATTATATTTTATTACATTTTACAGATTTAGTCCTGGGTCTTTAGGCATAATTCTGGCAATTATATGCAATTATGTTCTTAGTGTGTTGTTGCAGTGTAGGATGAGTAGGATACACTATATGGACAAAGTTAGATTTCTATGTGATTTTTGAACATTCCATTCCACAGTTAGTCTCCATTTGTTGTTGTAATAACCTACACTCATCTAGGAAGATGTTCCACTAGATTTTAGAGTCTACTTGTGGAGATTTGTGCTCGTTCAGCTACAAGGGTGTTAATAAAGTCAGATACTGATGTAGGTGAGCTGAGGAGTTCTGGGGTGCTGTCTGCATTCCAATTCATCCCAAAGGTGTTCAATGGGGTTGAGGTCAGAGCTCTATAGCAGGTCACTCAAGATCTTCCACTCCAAATAATGTAAAACTTATTTTCCTGGAGCTAGCTTTGTGCACAGGAGCATTATCATGGTGGAAGTATTTCATTTTAAACAATATATTTAAATTCAGTATTTGAATAAAGCGAGACCCACCGTTCCTTCAGCAGAAGTTTGTTTTCTTTTTTCCACAGGTCTTTAAAGTCTGAGGAGAACTCATACCACACAGAGAAGAATGTATTTGGAGACACCTCCTTTTCATCTCCTTTAGGTTTCACTGAGAAAAAAGCACTCAGCTCCAGGAAGCTGAAAACAAAACCCCCAAAAAAACAATTCAGGAGTAAAACATATTCTCACATAATAGGTTTAGGAAACTGATTAATCATTATCTTCCCTAAACTGTTCCCAAAAGGTTCGAGTCATACAGCAGTACTGGATGTCTTTGGATGCGGAAGCATTACATTTGCCCTTCACTTGAATTAGGAGACCCAAACCTGTTCTATGAAGATATGATGTACATGAGTGGAGTGGAAGGTCTATATATATATATATATATATATATATATATATATATATATATATATATATATATATATATATATATATATACCTTTTTGGGTTTCAATGAGCTGCTTTTCCTGAACCTCCAGATCTGTCCTTGCTGTGAGAGAGAGAGAGAGAGAGAGAGAGAGAGAGAGAGAGAGAGAGAGAGAGAGAGAGATTTTGTAATTATAAATACTTTATATTAGGTTGTTATTAAATACATAACAGTGTTATATAATGTCTGAAATTAGAATATTTTTGGTGCTATTCATATAGTAAAACTCAATTACTCAAGTTCAAATGCAAAAAATTCATGAAATATAAATGTAATAAAAACATTTATGAACAGAAGAACATCCAAGACCCTTCGGGTTCTTTTTTAATTTGTATAAATAACTCAGTATGTTGTCAGTGTGTTGGCATTCAATTTGGCATTCATTATTTAGGAGTATGTTATATTGAGGAAGAGCAGATGTTTGGGAAATGTTTATTTTATTTATATTGATTAGATTTTATTTTTTTGATTTTGTGCCACTCTGTATGATTTGTTCAAATAGTACCACATGTGCAGCCCTTACCATTTTAATTTTCTATTTTTGTTTAGTTTTTTTTTTCTTGGTCTTGGTCCTTCATGTGATATGTTTCAGTGTTAGTTCAAAAGAAATCTGTTAGTGAGGAATTGTGGGATATTGTTTGAGAATTATAATTGGGGCAAAGCTGCATATAAATGATGGAATCGAAACATTCGGCGTCTCTGCTCGGATCATGGCTGCGGTTGTGCGAAACCCCTTCAAAGTGCTTTCGCACACTGGAGAATTAGCAACAAAAGAGTTGAATAAGCCCAGACCAAACAATACAGCACCACTAAGTCTCCCTCATACTCTGTACTTCCCTCCATGTCTTTCTCTCTGTGGTTAGTTTCAAGCCAGCGGGATTCAGAGACAGTCACACATGTAAAAAACTTTTTTTTTTCCCTCTCCGTATGTTCCATCCATGGCATCTAACTAGCTGGGGGATAGTGGGTAAAGAGAATCTGGATGAAAGGAAGACAATGAGGAGAGACGTCGAGACGCTCGGCCAGCTAGCACGACACGCCAAGCACATGTGGCTACGGTTATGGACAGATGGACAGATATAAAGGGAGGAAAATAAGAAAAGGAAAGAGAAGTGTAATGGTGTGTAATGAGGAGGGCAAACTAAATAAAACATCATGCACATTCACACTTACAGATCTAACAGAATTTTACTGGACTCAGCTTGGGAGAAAAGGATTAACCTTTTTTATTCCATTCTTAAATCTGACTGGAGACAAGGTGTGCATTATTTTTTGCTTAATAGCTCCCATATAAAAATCTGATATATGGCCATATATGAACATATATAAAAATTATAATTTTGTGAACATATAAAGTATGAACATATAAGGTATGGTTTTTTTTTTTTTTACAAAAATTGTACAAAATTCAATGCAAAGAAAAAAAAAAGTGTGGATGTGAGGCCCGAATGCTTCTGTACCTCTTTCCAGAAGGTTGTAAGATGTGTATGCAGTATGCCTACTCATTGTTCTTGCTGATGATACCCACCATGGTCGTGTCATCAGCAAACTTAATGATGTGATTGGAGCTGTGCATTGCTACACATTTGTGGGTCAGCAAGGTGAACAGCAGGGGACTAAGTACACAGCCCTGAGGGGCCCCAGTGCTCAGTGTGATGGTGTTGGAGATGCTGTTTGCGACCGTCATGTCGGACGATTGAAGCACGTTGGGACAACAGCACTGCTCAGAGAGATGTTAAAGATGTTGGTGAGAACATCTCCCAGTTGGTCTGCACATCCTCTGAGCACTCTGCTCGAAATGTTCTCTGGTCATGCAACTTTTAATTGGTGGAGCTTTCCTCACATCAGCAGTGGAGAGACAAAGCACCTGATTGTTGAAAGGTGGGGTGGTCTTCCGCACTGTCGCTATATTCTGCCACATGTGTGTTGCTGCTGTCCTTGAAGTGTTTGTGAAAGCTGGGCATGAGCTCTAATGGTGCGGGACAGTTTGGCCCTCGCTATTCTTAGGGCTGCCTTGTCGCCTGCCCTGGATGCAGAGTATCGGGTTTCCAGAAGTGCACGCATGTACCCAGTTATCCAATTTCCTGTTGGGACATAAGATGATGTTCTTGAAGATGGTGACATCATCAATGCACTTGCTGATGTAGCTGGTCACTGGCAATGTATAATCCTTCAAGTCGGTGAAAGCGCCGTTGGTTGCCTAAACATGTCCCAGTCAGTACATTCAAAGCAGTCCTGAAAAGCAGAGATGGCTCCTGATGGCCAGGTTTTCACCTGCTTTCTAGCTGGTCTTGGATGCCTGTTGAGTGGTCTGTATGCTGAGATTAGTATAACATACTAACATACTTCGCCAGATATGCGCCTGGGATGTTTTGTATAAAAAACATCCAGCGTGTTTTTCACTCTGGTTGCAAAGTCCACATTCTGGTGAAATTTAGGGAGCACAGTCCTAAGATTTGCATGATTAAAATCTCCGGTGACAATAAAAAATCCGTCAGGGTGTGTGTTCTGCAGTTCGCTAATTGTCTCATAGAGTACACAGAGTGCCTCCTTAGCATTAGCTCTAGGTGGAATGTACACTCCGAGCTGTAGTGAATCCCAGTTTAAATACAAAGGTCTTCATCTCACAACCGTGAACTTCACCAGCGGTGAGCAGTGGGTGGATACGAGGATATGTATATGTATGTATGTATTACAAATACAAGGATAAACATTCTTTACTCATATATGAACATATATTCTATACCCATATATGTCATATATATTTGTATTTAGGAAAATATGTTACATATATAAAAACAGCCATTTTTGTAATATTTTAAAATATATTTGTCATGTATGTACAAATATCTGACATTTATTTTTAAATCTGTAAAATTCAAGCATGAACATCTATACAATATATTTGCTTTGCATATATTGCTATATATCAGATTTCCATATGGGCTGAAGTTTCAATTTTTGTCATTTGGCAGATGGCAAACAGAATGATCCTATCAACACAACTGACCAGTTGAGGATTAGGAGCCTCTCACAGGAAGCCTAGCATAGACCCTGAAACTGGGATTTGAACTTGTGACCTTATGAACAGAAGTCAACATTGGTTTACTGATAATGTGGTGTAGACAGATTTGGTCTTTGCAGACTCAATCTTCTACACTGCTGCTGCTGCTGGATGAGTCTGAAGGCTACTCTGGTAAACATGCTCAGATATACAGATGTTAAGATCCTTGCTGCTGTTGCAGGATTTGGAGTAAGAGAGAAAGGTGCTTTATGCTTGTCAAAGGTACTTTTCAGCACAGTGAAATTCTTTCTTTGCATATCCCAGTGATGTTAGGAAGGTGGGGTCCGAGCACAGGGTCAGCCATGATAGAGTGCCCCTGTAGCACTGAAAGTTATGGGCCTTGGTCAAGGGCCCAATAATGACAGCTTAGCGATACCAGGGCTTTAAACCCTGTCATTCTAAACAGTAGCCCAGAGACCCCATTTAAAATATATACGGGTAGTGCTATGGGTACTGCACTAGTTCAGTAGTTGTTGCATATCTGATCAGAAGGTCATGAGATCCAATCCCAACACCATTACGCTATACGCCTCCTGAGCAAGGCCCTTAAGCCTAAAACCCTAAATTGCTCAGCTGTATGAATGATATAATTGTAAGTCGCTCTGGATAAGGGTGTCTGCCTAATGCCATAAATGTCAATGTAGTGCAGGGACGGTGGAGGGTGGCATGGAAATTCTCCTAGCACACTCAGAGACTGTGCCCAGCTAGTTTAGTCATAATATCGTGACTGATACTCCATGGCACCAGCATTTAGAGAATCAATCTTTGCATGGCAAAGTTTCATAGAGTTTCAAAGGAATCATGTGTGCACTCATTCTTAAAGGTCTCTATACTACTAGAACACAAGGACTTTACCCAAATAGATGCTTTACATGATAGGTTAATAATAAACTGAAATATGGTTACCGTAATTTCTGGACTATTAAGCGCACCCAAATATAAGCCGCACCCTCTGAATTTTACAAAGATTTTTATTTTGAACATAAATAAGCCGCACGTCTATAAGCCGCAGGTGCCTACATTGAAACTAATGAACTTTACACAGGCTTTAACGAAAGACAGTGTCTGTTTCACGGCTTGTATCTAAACAGTAGTCTACCAAGTAAGTCATTGTTCACTGTCTTCCTCCTTCCTTTCACAACAATTTCTCTCGAGAGTTTTTCTTTTGGCATCGTCATGCGTTTAAAAATCACCACCGGTGAAGCTTTTCTCCCGATGCCATGCAGCTCAGAACACAGGTGAAGTGCATTTTTTCATGCCCGTTTTTTTTTAGCATGACAAATGATTCACATTTCCTGTAGACAGTCCGAGTGAGTGGCAGGTCAAATGTCAGAGGAACCTCATTCATATTTATGATGTGGTGCGGCCCGATTCAGTGGGAGCGCATCTGATTTAATATAAAGAGTTTCATTGGTTCACCTGAACCCATTCGGCAAATTCATTGGTCTAATGTTACAGGGTTTAGTTTTTTATCTTGAAGCTTGTGAAACCAGGAAAAAACGCTGCTTCGTTGTTTAAGCCGCAAGGTTCAAAGTGTTGGAAAAAAGTAGCGGCTTATAGTCCGGAAAATACGGTAATTAACAAAGAAATCCTACAGTATAATTGTTGACAAGGGGAGCATGTTTCCCTTGGACTTTGAAGATTGGAGGCTCGATTCCCACCTCCGCCTCGTTTTCATGTATCCCTGTGCACTGTGTTCCCTCCCCCAGTAATAATATATTTTGTTGTAGGCTGATATCCAAATACTCAGTGTGTGGAAGCCCACAAGGTTCCAGGATGTCATCTAGTTTGTTCCCCCTTGTTCCCTTTGGATAGGCTTCAGGCTTTCAAGTAACCCTGTGTAGAATAGGTGGCATAGAAAATGTTTAGACTAATAGAGTTTTGATGATTTTGTTGGTAAGTGTATCACATCATCTGCACACGGATTAGTTTTTGATTTGATAGATGTATAATGAAGTACGAAGTGATATCAAAACGTTTTGAGACTAGTTTTGTAACACACCAACAGAAGCACAAGGCTGCATGCACATTCGCAGGGAGCACCGAGCTTCATAAGTCAGTGTGCCAAACATCGTCCTGTGTACATTAGGAGCTGTGCAACTGGTGCTAATCTAACCACGGGCATTACCATGTCTGCTATTCTGAACACGTTCACCAGAAACAACATAATCTCACTTCTGGCTCCTGCGGACCTGGCCCTATTCCCAAAGATTAAGATCCAGCTCAAAGGTTGCTGTTTTGACACCATTGCAGCTTTTCAGCGAGAATAGCAGAAAATGCTTGACAAACTTCGAAAAGAAGACTTTCAGGACATATTACAGAAGTGGCGCGAATGCTGGAAGCACTGTATTGCTGTGCAAGGGGATTATTCTGAAGGTAATA